>NC_137683.1:28613988-28621488 GCF_963989245.1 Nansenia antarctica | reverse complement strand
GTTAGAAGGACTCATCGAGACTTCCGGTAATGGCGGCGTGCTGAGAAGACTGGTTTTCTCACCTCCACTAAAATCGTCAAACAAATTCTGTTACAAACCTAGCTAAAGTCAACGAAAATCAGCCATACCACTCGTAAAAGATGTCGTCTACACAAGGGAAACCGAGTACCCGAAAGAACCCACAAGTACAATCTAAAATTATGGACTTCAGCTCTCCTAAAAACAAGGACGATGCTAAAGCTAACTCGAGCAGCGCGGGGATCACAGAAACTGCCGAGGAAGAAGGGGGAAAATATGACAGGATTCTGGAAGCTATCAGAGAATTGAGGTCCGAGTCTGCAAACCGACATGAAGAAATGTTGGTCGCAATTGATGGACTGAGGAAAGATATGGGAGAATGTACGGAACGAATTACACATGCAGAGGTCCGTATTTCCAACACGGAGGATGAGGTGAATGTCCTCCAGGCTAAGGTCCACTCTCTGGAGGGAAAGAAACACGAGCTGGAAGACAAGGTGACAGACCTAGAATCAAGAGCCAGGCGGTCTAATCTGAGACTCGTTGGCCTGCGGGAGGGAGAGGAGGGAGACGACGCCTGCACCTTTCTCGAGAGTTGGATACCGGAGACACTGGGGCTCGCAGCACTAAGATCCAAACTCACACTGGAGAGAGCTCATCGCATTGGTCAGAGACGGGAGAGCAACGCGCCTCCGAGAACGATGATCATGAAATTCCTGAACGACAGAGATAAGGTGACTGTATTAAGAGCAGCCAGAGCCCAAAAACAAATCCTACACAAGGACAAACCAGTACGTTTCTACCCCGACCTAGCGACAGGAGAACACAAGAAGCAGAAGGAATTCGACTCGGCCAGACAGAAATTACGTAGCATGGGGATAAAACATGGCATGTTGATCCCGGCTAGATTGCTGGTGACACACAAGGACAAAACACAAACTTTTGGCACACCGACAGAAGTGGAAAGTTTCATCAAACGAATCCAAGAAGAGAACGGTAGTGGATGAGTATATGAGACACTACTGCTGGCTTTGATAACGAGCAACGTCATGTTAGACCTCTAACACTGGTTTATATTGTTCTTTTTTCTTATATGTTTATTTGCAAACCAGTTAAACTGTGTGTGTCTAGGTGATTTAACATACTATTATGTTTTCGGAGAAAATATTGGGGTCATTCAGTTGAGTAGCTCAGAAATTAGCACGTTAAGACTCAATGTCCCAAAATGCACTACTCGAACACAGTTCACCGTCAACAATGATTCAATGCTACGCTAGACCCATGATACGGGTTTACAATGTTATTTCACAGTTATTCGTTTTTTCAAGTTACATGAAACAAGTTGAATTGTGTCTATTTAAGCGATTAATATGCCAATGTGTTTCCCTTGAGGATATTAGAGTAGATCGGTAGGTCAGAAAGTAACAAAAAAAGTACACTAAAACTCATAATCCCACAATGCACTATTCGAGCAGCACTGTTTCCTGAACAACGGAGATAGAATGGAGAGAAAATGCTGATCCACATTCTTTAGTTATTCTAATATACAATTCACAATGGGCTTCTATACTTAACATTTAGTGGTGGTTGACCAATATACCAACTTTGTTAATTAGGTTTTTATTTCACATTTAGTGGAGGGAGAAGGTTACTCTTTATAAGGAGATTAATCAGTTCAGCCTCACTACTCCTCACTCGGTGTGGAGTAGTTTTCAGCGTTATGGGAGTGAACAGGTGGTGGGGGGAATGCTCAGTTCTGGAGCATTGGGGGGGTCTCGGTTAGTTTGTTGAGAGACCCAGTTTGTTTGTTTGTTTTTCTTCGTTTTTCTCTTTTGACCTCTTTTTTTTTCTTCTTTACATTATTGCACAATGATACAAGGAATTTACAAATGTATTGCTATCTATGACTGGTAAATTAGACATCAAGTTCACATCCTGGAACTGCAGAGGGCTACAAAAAATAAAAAAGGTAAAGCAGGTGATGGGGAGATTAAAAAGTATTAATTCCCAAATTAATACCTCAGAAACCCTGAGGTATTATTCTATTCGTGTTTTTCCAGTACACATAAAACATACTCCCGAATTGATTATTTCTTAATTTCTGCAGGCCTGGTGTCTAGAATCAAGGAATGTAATTATGACAGTATTCTGATATCAGATCATGCCCCAAATAATTTGTGTTATGTAGACCCAGGCTTGAAAAAGGATCCACCAAAATGGAGATTGCAGCAAAGTTGGCTACGGGACCCAGATCTAATCTCTTTCCTTGAGGTACAAATTGATGTATTTTTCATAATCAACACAGATGAGACTTCTGCAAGCACCAGATGGGAAGCTTTTAAAGCTTACATTAGGGGCCAGATTATTAGTTTTACAAGTTCTAAATCTAAAAGAGCTAAACAAAAATTTACATTGTTAGAGTCAAAAATCAAAGTCTTGGAGAGAAATTATTATCAAAATCCCGATCCAAAAACTCACCAGGAATTGTTATTGTTGAGAACACAGTATAATGAAATGTCAACTGCAAAAGCTACAGATAATCTCTTAAAACTTAAACAAACTATATTTGACCAAGGGGAAAAATCAGGAAAAATCTTGGCATGGCGCTTAAAACAACTTCAAACCGAAAGAGCTATTACCAACCTCAAGACTCATAATGATGACTCTATTATAGATCCTATTAAAATTAATGAGGCATTTAGAGAATATTATGGAAAACTATATAGTTCCGAAAGAGCTCCAGAATTACCAGACCAAAAGCTATTCCTAAATAATATTGATATCCCTAGTATATCAGAGGAAGAAAGGATGGAACTGGGTGACGACTTATCCTTAGAAGACATCACTATGGCAATAAAGAGCATGAAATCTGGGAAGGTGGCAGGACCAGACGGCCTACCCATCGATTTGTATAAGAAATTTGAATCTAAATTAAGGAAACCTCTTCTTGAGATGTTTAATGAATCATTTCGGGAAGGGATCCTCCCTCCCTCCTTGAGAGGGGCTTTGATTACTCTCCTTCCTAAACCTGGAAAATCAAATGATAAATGCGAAAACATGAGGCCAATCAGCCTCCTCAACTCAGATTTAAAAGTACTCTGCAAAATTCTAGCAAAAAGATTAGAGATTATTCTACCAGATATCATAAAGGGAGACCAAAATGGGTTCATTGTGGGTCGTCAGGGATTTCATAACGTAAGAAGGGTTTTAAATATCTTACATTCCCAAAGAGAGTTACCAGATACAGCTTTCCTGTCATTGGATGCTGAGAAAGCATTTGACAGGGTGGAATGGGCATACCTGTTTGAGCTTCTCGAACGATTTGGGCTGGGAGAAAACTTTTGTAAATGGGTGAAATTATTATATAAAGAACCATATGCAGAAATAATTACTAACAACAATATATCTATGCCAATTAAAATCAACAGGGGATGCAGACAGGGGTGTCCATTGAGCCCTCTCATATTTACGATGGCAATTGAGCCCTTAGCAATTGCAATACGAAATCACACATCAATATCAGGCATACCTATAGGTCAACTTGAACATCGCATAGCTCTCTATGCGGATGACGTAATCCTGTTCCTTAAAAATCTGGGAGAATCGATCCCGGCTCTTATGGACCTCATTAAAAGATTCGGCAATATTTCTGGGTACAAAGTTAATAGCCATAAATCTGCCATATTACTGCTTAATTCGAATGAGAGAGAGAACCCACCCAATTATATTGGTCACTTTAAGTCAGTTGACAGCTTTACATATTTAGGAATACAAATTACTCACAGGTTAGAAGAAGTGGTACAGACTAATTATAGCCCTGTTGTAAATTCTATTTGCGAATCAATTGATAGATGGTCATCTCTTCCTATTTCCCAGATAGGCAGAATTAATATATTGAAAATGAACACTCTCCCAAAGCTATTATATCTCTTTCAAAACATCCCCTTGCCGCCTCCCCCAAACTTATTTCCTAGACTAAGGACATTATTCACGAACTTTATATGGAAAAATAGACGCCCCAGACTTCGCCTGTCTCTTCTGTATTTACCTTATGACAGAGGTGGCCTACAATGCCCAAACATGTTGTGGTATTACTGGGCAACTCAAATCAGAACTATGAGGTTTTACTACTCGACAGAAGGACTACTTTCACCAGCATGGAAAGACATTGAGTGTAACTCTATAGGGCTCCAACTGCCGACATATATATACTCTGATAATCCGAAAAACCTTAAAAGGAAAACATCGAACCCTATATTGAGAAACATGATTTCTGTATGGTACGAGGTACAAAAATACTTGTCGGAAACACCTGTTCTCTCTCGCTATAGTCCCATTTGGGGCAATAATTACTTTGTGCCAGGTAGGGCAGACGGGGGCTTTAAATTATGGGCAGACAAAGGAATAACACAAATTAATGACATATTCGACTCAAAGGATGAGCATATGGAATCATTTGAAATTCTAGTAAACAAACATTCTATCCCTCGCAAGCATTTCTTTAAGTACTTACAGCTCAGGAACTTTATTTATTCTAATCAAAATCACTCCCTGGCCATACCCGCTCTATCCTCATTGGAGAAAGTTTTAATTAAAAATCCTTTCGGAAAGGGAATTATTTCGGATGTATATGATTTGTTGATTGCTAGATCACTAGAATCTTCAGAACCCAAATTGAAAGCATGGAGGAGTGACCTTCAAGAGGATATATCAGTGGAAAAATGGAACAAGGCATGCAAAAGAGCTCAAACCCAGACCGCTAACACTCGTTTAAAGCTTCTACAGTACAATTGGATAATGAGAGTATATATAACACCAGAAAAACTCAATAAATTTAACCCCAACATTCCAGACTTATGTAACAGGTGTAGAGAGGACAAGGGTACATTCTTTCATTGTATATGGGAATGTCCAAGAATTCAAGAATTCTGGGAAGAACTTGGAATAATAATACAGGACATTCTGTCAATTAAAATTACTGTTGAGCCTAAGCTGTTTATTCTTGGCATTTATCCAGAGGGACACAGGATGAAATGCAGTGAACAGATCTTTATGGATATGTGTATTTTACAGGCCAAAAGATCAATAGCACTAACGTGGAAAAGCACAGGTAAACCAAGTATTGTGCAATGGTTTAGGGAGATGTCTCGGTGTCTACCATTAGAGAAAATTTCATACACACTCAAAGACAGGCAGGAAAGATTCCAAAGTATTTGGGGCCCATTCATAAAATATCTGGAGGACAAGGACTTATCACACTGGATGGACGAACCTGGGCGTGAACAAATGTAAACTCTGCAATAAACCATTTGAACAGGTGTGTGAATTGACCAGGAGTAGAGTAGGAGTTGGATATAATTAATGTATCTGTTGCAATGTACCCTTTTCTTTATTATATATATAATTATATTTTTATTTTTATTTTTTTTACAGTTTCATGTTTTTATTATTACCTTTATTTTATTTTTTCTCTCCCTTTTATTTTGTATGTGTATATATGAGCTCAGTTATATGATTGCCTCTCCATCAATGTACGTACTATATATAGGCCTACATGTGTATGGCAATTCTGGTGAGTTATCTGCTTGTATGTACAGTATATACATATATCATTATTACTAATTATTTATTTTCAAGATTTGTTTTATCTTTTTCAAAAAACTCAATAAATATATTGTTTAAAAAAAGAAGGACTCATCGAACAATAAGATAGAACCGTAATATAGAACCTTAACATAGAACCTTAACATAGAACCTTAACATAGAACCTTAACGTAGAACCTTAACATAGAACCTTAACTTAGAACCTTAACATAGAACCGTAACATAGAACCTTAACATAGAACCTTAACCTCGAACCTTAACATAGAACTTGAACGTAGAACCATAACATAGAACCATAACATAGAACCTTAAATTAGAACCATAACATAGAACCATAACATAGAACCTTAAATTAGAACCATAACATAGAACCTTAACTTAGAACCTTAACTTAGAACCTTAACATAGAACTTGAACGTAGAACCATAACATAGAACCTTAACGTAGAACCATAACATAGAACCTTAACGTAGAACCTTAACATAGAACCATAACATAAAACCTTAAAACAGAACCCAGTGTTTCCTCTACATGCATTTATTGGTGGCGGGCCGCCACGATGGAATTTCCTCCGCCACGAATTGATTCAGTCCACACACAAAAAAAAAAAAAAAGTTCTCAAAAAAAAAAAAAAAAAAAAAAAGATCATTTTAGCTGATTAAAATATATCTGATCCTAGATCAGCGCTATAATGGATGTTGACTAAAAGTGCACCTAAATCCACGCCCATCTCTCTCTAACCGCTGATCCAAAATCAGATTAATGACATTCAGTTGACGACGTCACACAAGGGCTCCTGATTGGTCTAAATGTGAACTGTGGTATTATTGTTATTGTGTACAGGCCACCGTAGTGACATCCGGGGGGTATTTCATCAACATCGCTAAAGGGAAAATCCAGGTTTAGTCTGATAAATCTCGCGAGAGTTCTTACAAATATCCAGGCATATTCTGATAGGTCTCGCGAGAGTTATCAAAAATAAGCCAGGATTTTCCTTTAGCGACGTTGATGGAATACCCCCCAGGTCAGGTGGGCAGGTTACGACGAGACAACAAGAGACCGGTATTGTAGAGCTTACAGAGCGAGTTAAAATAAAGACACTTACATTGAAATACAGAAGGACTCACGTGTATGTTTAATAGAATAACACGACATGGTGTCAGAAGTCCTGTAAGTGAGTGTTAAGAGTTAGATCGGCCGACAAGTGTCATTTGAGCTCGTGACGGTGAGAAGGGAGAAGAAAAGATGGATGCTAATGCTAACGCGGGAGCAGCTGCAGTCCAGAGAACGGCGCCAGTTTCAAGTGCTACGTTAGCAGACATTAGCAAGTCAAAAAACGATTCTTATGTGCCGTCACTTTAGCAACGACACAGTATTGTCAAGGGGAAAAGAAGGGGAGACGATTTTTTTATTGACAACGGAATTACATGCTGGAAAAACATGCAGCTAAAATTCAGGGAACATTTGGACAATAAGAGACACACGGGAGAAGTACGGGAAAACAGGGCTCATGTGGGTCTCATCAAAGGTAAGAGTTTGTTTTCTTTAACTCAGCTGATACTCAGCTGTTTACCGAATGCTCCATCTGACTGTGATTTTACTTCTGTAATGTGGTGGGTTGACATAATTCACGCACGGAACTATAGGTTGAGACTATTGTTCCGTCCGTAGTACCCAAGTTGTTTAGACTGTTCTATTTACTGCTTGAGTGTGTTGTTGACAATCGTTCATGTCCTTCATTAAACGTTTAGCTTTGTCATTTGATATGCCGCCTACGACTACCATCTCTCTGCACTACAGTAAACAGTTAATCAGTAACGTTAGCCGCTTTTGTGCTCATGTAGGCCTACTTCGTATTATATTATAGCTGATGATCTT
>NC_137683.1:28601488-28603988 GCF_963989245.1 Nansenia antarctica | reverse complement strand
TAGGGTGTCATGCAGCTGGCTTTTCACTGGGGTCCTCTGGGTGACTGTAGTGGTTAATGTTTATGGAAGCCCTCCACTTCAAAAGACCTCGCAGAAGATCCATCTCTTTATAATTACACATCAGAGAGACAGGCTGTGTGCAGTTTACGTCAAGTCCCATGTAGCAAAGACACTTCAAAAAAGCTCAAGTTAAATCATAAGAACACAAACCTCCCTTGTGTCACTGTGCAGAGCACATCAAGGAGCGCCAATCGAGTAGATATGAGTTATAGTGGCAGAGACTGAATCGCATGGGGAAATAAATCAGTATTAGGTTCAGCATAGCCAAGCGTTTTCCACTCTCACATGACTTAGGGGAGACCGGGGACAATTGTAACATTTTTTGGCAACAAAATCGATTACTCAGACACTTAGATATGTCTAATACTCATGAATGAATTCATGAATGTAGTACTATAGATCTCTAAAGAGGACGGTAGAATCACAGTAGGCCGATTGATTTGAATCCAAAAAGTCACATGATGTTCTATGACATCATGTTCTATGACATGATGTTCTATGACATCATGTTCTATCACATGATGTTCTATGACATCATGTTCTATCACATGATGTTCTATGACATCATGTTCTATCACATGATGTTCTATTTCCCCTTGTTGTGAGCAGGAGCAGTTGTAAGTAACAGGAGGCAGGACAAATATGTAGCACCAAATAAACCCACTGAACTCCACATAAGATGCTGGAGGCAAAATAGACACTGCACTATTAACACTTTGAACCAGTCCCTTCAGGAATACAATATGTAATATGTGACTGCGACTGGTGAACTTAGTGAACCACACGCTCACTCGAAGGGGTCAAAAAGTGAAAGTGAAACGTATTGTGTCAACAATATCTTAGTTTTCGTTTTTTTTTCATAACACCAACTTTTACACACGTTTTAAAGTACCCACTCGATATAAGAAACAACAGTTTAACGATGACTAAATACTTATAATATGTGGATTGGATTCACTTTTCTTGTTTGCCAGAGGCTACGTAAGTCACGGTAAGTGATAATGACTTGTAAACATACTTTAGTTTTAGGACGTGTTTAAAAGCAAGGACTGTGTGTTCATCTAATTATGTGTAGTTATGTGTTCTTAGCATGTCGATGTTCTCTCAGCATGTTGTGATGTTATTAAAATACAGTTTAGACATTTTAGCGATGTGTTTTGTTAGCCGCTAGCTGTTAGCAGCGTTTGTAGCCGTGGCTGCGGTTAGTCACTTTTCTCCCATTCAGTGTTTGAGGTGCATCAACATTCAAATACGCCTGTCGTGTTAAACTTTTCTCCGATTTCAATGTGTGACACATCATTTGAAAGCGTACAATCTGTAGTTTAAGCACGGGTAACCACCGGCAGCGGTGGAGGAGAGGAGTGAACAGTTTGGGGGGTGACCATTGCTACTGAAATGTCCATGCAAGGAGTAAACCCAACTGAGTGAGATTCATCTCTCGACAGAGGCACTGTTAGGGTCTTGAAACATCGGGGGCTTAGCAGCCCAGCCCACGTTTCGTCGACAGACAAACAGACAGACGGACGGACGGACAGGGGGGCTGTTAGCCGAGTTTTTGGTTGAGGAGTGGGGGGGGGGGGGGGGGCTTAAGCTAAATTCTATTTTTATTTTCTTCCAGGATCTGGAGTTTCCGGGGGCTAGACGCCCAGGCCTAACGACGTCACTGTCTCCTCGAACAAAGTTTCAGATTCTGGAGAAAAATCAGGATGTCATAATTGACCCTTGTTACACAAATCCCCAGTCTCCCCTACCGTACGACAACAGAAACACACAGTGGCTTGCTTAATCAAAGACACAAGACGCTGTGTAGCGCTGCAGCTCTGCTTCCTGGCATTGCACAGATGTTTATGTACCGTGGGGGGGAGGGCTGTAAATCCAGATTATGTGGCGTCGGGTCTGCTTTAACCCCTTCCCAGGGATTATCATGCAGAGCGTGCGCTCGGCACGTGACGAGAGGAGGAGAGAGGCTGTTGCCTTTACCTCATCAGGACTCACTGACTGATCTCAATTCCACTGTCAGAGCACACACAGAACACACACAAACACACACACAACACACACACGCCCACGCACACACCCACGCACGCACGCACACACACACACACACACACACACACACACACACACACACAGAACACACACACAGAACACACACACACACGCCCATGCACACACACACACACACACACACATACACACAGAACACACGCGCACACACACACACACACACACACACACACACACACACACACACCGTGTAAACTAACATTACTATGGAGATCTAATATTCTGGTATTGTCATAGAATTTATGTCCCAAAGGCATTTAGAGCACACTCTTAATGTCACACAGATTGTACAACGTAAACATAAATGTACAGACACGATAAAACATCGCTCAAGATTATTGCCCTATTTACTTCCTGGTCTTAGGGCCATAAC
>NC_137683.1:28571488-28591488 GCF_963989245.1 Nansenia antarctica | reverse complement strand
TGCAGACGACACCACCGTGGTGGGCTGCATCTCGGGGGGGGGGACGAGGCGGCGTACAGGGATGAGGTGGAGCAGCTGGGCAAGCTGTGCAAGGTTAACAACCTGCTGCTGAACCAGTCAAAGACCCAGGAAATCATCGTGGACTTCAGGAGGAAAAAATCTGAGGTCCAGCCCCTGCTCGTCGATGGAGGGAGCGTGGAGAGAGTCTCAACCCTCCGATTCCTGGGGGTGCACATACAGGATGACCTGTCCTGGAAGACCAACACAGCAGCCATCATCAAGAAGGCACAACAGCGGCTCTACTTCCTGAGAGTCCTCAGGAAAAACCACATCAGACAGGAGCTGCTTGTGACCTTCTACCGCTGCGCAGTGGAGAGCATCCTCACCTACTGCATCTGCGTGTGGTTCTCCAGTTGCACAGCCGCAGAGAGGAATGCGCTACAGAGAGTCGTGAGATCGGCCCAGAAGATCACCGGCGCCCCCCTCCCCTCTCTGGAAGAGCTGTACAACACACGCTGCCTCAGGAAGGCCTCCAAGATCTCCAGAGACCCATCCCACCCTGGGAACGAACACTTTGCTCGGCTGCCCTCGGACAGGCGGTTCAGGACCATGTTCGCAAGGACAAATAGACTGAAGCTCAGCTTCTACCCCAGGGCCATTCAGGCCCTGAACACAGCAAAGACCTAGGTTCTAGGCCCTGGACAATCTAGACAATTTGATGGCAGCTACTAGATTGTAATCAAGTGCAATACTGAAACACAACTGTGAACATTTCAAACCTGCAAACTGCGACACTTTAAATGAATGTGCAATAACACTATGTGCAATATGAAAACCCTCGGGTACATAAGGTTCAGGAAATGTTAGAATAGGTATAGCATAGCATAGAGTACAGCACAGTGTTTTATTTGTATAGTATAGTATAGTGGATAGTGTACATAGCCTTTATTTATGTAAACCAGCTCTTTTCCCTTCTTGTTTTTAGTAAAAAAAAAATCCTAGCACCAGGGGAGCCCCCCCTCCCAAATTTCGTTGTATGGTACCTGTACTATATCAATGACAATAAAGACCATTCATTCATTCATTCATTCATTCATCAATGTTATTTTTAAAACGTTGATTTTTTTTTGTTAGTAATTAATAAAATAGAAAGGTTCCATCTCACAAAACATAATGGAATGTAAAAACGTTGACGCTCGATATCTCTGAACTGCCCTAAACGGAGATAGAACCTTATCATTCTAAACGGAGATAGAACCTTATCATTCTAAACGGAGATAGAACCTTATCATTCTAAACGGAGATAGAACCTTATCATTCTAAACGGAGATAGAACCTTATCATTCTAAACGGAGATAGAACCTTATCATTCTAAACTCACGGTTTGTCAAAGACTTCTACATAACACTTCACTTTGGACACCAGGAAGACTTGCTAATGTCCATGGCATTAGCTAATGGGGATCCTAATAAACAAACAAACAAACAAACAAACTTCACATAAAAAAAAACTAAAAACTATAATTTTCTGCCTAAGAAAATATGGGGGGGTCCAATTGGTGATAGTCACGGGGCAAGAGGTGGTGCTTTAGTTCAGCTTGCAACACGACACCCAGGACCCCCCAGGATTGACCCCCCCCCCCCCCTCCTCTCTGCTATCACCGTCCTTTCAGAGAGCAGCCTGCAGGACTACAGCGGGTCAGAGAGGGGAGACGAGACGAGAGCCCAGAGAAAGACGAGACGCCAGATCCTGTTACACCCCAGACAGAGGCAGGGTGACGGTCCTTTACCTGCTGGCCAGACGGAGAGGGAGAGAAGGAGAGAGAGGGAGAGAGAGGGAGAGGGAGAGAGAGAGAGAGGGAGAGAGAGGGAGAGAGAGGGAGAGAGAGGGAGAGACAGAGAGGTGTGAGAGGGAGAGAGAGGGAGAGAGAGAGAGAGGGACAGAGAGGTGTCAGAGGGAGAGAGAGAGAGAGGGAGAGAGAGAGGGAGAGAGAGAGGGGGAGAGAGGGAGAGAGGGAGAGAGATGAAGAGAGAGGAAGAGAGAGGGGGGGAGAGAGGGGGAGAGAGAGAGAGAGAGGGAGAGAGAGGGGGAGAGAGGGAGAGAGAGGGACAGAGAGGAAGAGAGAGGGAGAGAGAGGGAGAGAGGGAGATTGAGAGAGAGAGAGGGAGAGGGAGAGGGAGAGGGAGAGAGAGAGAGAGAGAGAGGACAGGACAGGACAGGAGAGCAGCTCACTGTCGTCTGCACGGCAGCCCTGACACACACACACACACACACACACACACACACACACACACACACCTCACCTAGACAGGTGACGCACATGTTCATCACAAACACAGCTGCAACGCACCGAGGGACGAGCAGACACACACAGGCGTCAGGCGCACATAGGCGCACGCGCATACACACTTTGTGCATACACACACACACACACACACACATACACGCGTGCACACACACACACACACACACACGAGAACACAAGAGCCCCAGCCAAACCAAAAAAAGCCAGGTACTGTTCAGTGTTCGAGAAAAACACAAGCATCCGAAATAAAGTAGATACCAACAACAACATTTCATACCACTAAAAGACGATGAAAGAATAAAATCACAAGCGCCGAGGAGATCAGTGCTGATCGTGAATCACCACCGTGGTCCGACACAGACAGACAGAACAGAACAGCGCTTGTTCATTTTACCTTCGGCTTCTTCTTCGGCATGCTGGCTTCGCCCCCCTAGACCGCCCGAGAGAGAGAGAGAGAGAGAGAGACACCTGTGTCGCCTGTCCTGCTCCACCGCGACTGTAATGAATTATGCAAATCCCCCGGTTTTGTTCAGACTACCGTGACCCGGGGGAACAAGCAGCTGACGCCCGACACACAGGGAAAAAAAACAAACAACAAAAAAACAAAACAAACCTATTCTCAAACCGCCTCTCGGTCTGAAAACCGGAAAACATTTTAACGCTCTACTGACAACTTTCTCTTTTGTCGTACGGATCCCAAACTCGGTCCGACGCTTCCTCTGTCAGTCCTACACTTCCTCTGTCGGTCCTACACTTCCTCTGTCGGTCCTACACTTCCTCTGTCGGTCCTACACTTCCTCTGTCGGTCCTACACTTCCTGTCAGTCCTACACTTCCTCTGTCAGTCCTACACTTCCTCTGTCGGTCCTACACTTCCTCTGTCGGTCCTACACTTCCTCTGTCGGTCCTACACTTCCTCTGTCGGTCCTACACTTCCTCTGTCGGTCCTACACTTCCTCTGTCTGTCCTACACTTCCTGTGCCTGCCGGTAAGCGGTGAGCCCCTTCATGTCCAGAGGAGAGGGGACAGGAGAAGGTGTCGGGGTGGTCGGCCCGGGCAGAAGGTCCGTCCCTCCGGAGACTCGGTCTGCGACTGAAAGTGACATGATGCCTCGCGTTGACTGAGCCTGTCTGAGGATCTCTGGGGGCAGATACACTACACACACACACACACACACACACACACACGCACATGCACACACACACACACACACACACACACACACACACACACACACACACACAGAGAACACGTGGGCAGCAGCCGGGCCAGGCAGAGTGTTGAGGGTCAGGGTGTGATGTTCAGCTCCGGAACCTTCCTCTCTGCTCGCTGGGCATTAAGGCTCTCCTCTGATACTGTGACATCTGTCTGTGGACCCTAGGACCTCAGGCTGACTGGCACGCACACGCACACACACACACACACACACACACACACACACACACACCGCACACTCTAAACATACACATGCATCCCCCTCTTGAAGCCACACACACACACACACACACACCTCATCGCACACTCTAAACATACACATGCACATCCCCCTCTTGAAGCCACACACACATAATAAACACACATAATTATCTCACTCGCACCACACACAGACTCTCAGCACACAGCTCATTATACCACACAGTTTAATCGACACGCAGTTATCCGCCTATCACTAACACACACACACACACACACACACACACACTCTCTCTCTCATCCCACATTATCTCACGCTCTTAAAAACACACCTCCCTCACCTCATATACTCTCACCTCAGACGCACCTCCCTCGTGATTAGTGAGTCAATCATTACATTCAAATTACACTTTTCTCCCAGACCCCTGGATGCTAAGGGCACCCGCGTGAGTCAGCACACCGCCGCCAAAGGCAATATGATGGAGATTGATGGTCACAGAGGGGTTGGCAGAGGACCAACAGACGACCATAAACAGAGGAGATACCGCTAACAGTATGTGTGACTAACGCTTCATCATCACAGGGGCGTTATAGACAATGACATTCAGACTGGAAACACAAAGAGAAACAGAAACTACATTTCTGGTCGTTCGTGGAGTTACCGGAACGTTCTAGTAAAGAAGCTGAAGCATCGAAGTGTCGAAAAACAAACGGCTGAAAAGAAGAGTGCAAAATAACCGCATCCACACACTCAAACACTGAGCAAAAAAACATTGTTTATTACAAGCAAGCTTTCTGTCAATAGACCTTCTTCAAAGCTTGCAATAAATTATGTTTTTCTGCTCAGTGTTTGAGTGTGCGGATGCTGTTACTTTGCGCTCTACTGATAGGATACTCTTCAGTTCCAGCACCTCAGCAAAGTCTGATCACGGATGAGCGGTGGTATTTTCACTATTTTGGATTGAAAAGAAAAACATTTTAAAAGCTAAACTGCCTGAAAAAACTTAGTTTATTGCAAGGAAGCTTTCGGTCATAGACCTTATTCAAAGCTTGCAATAAACAAAGTTTTTTTGCACAGTGTTTGCTGTTATTTTGCACTCTGATACTCTACTGATACTCTTCAGTTCCAGCACCTCAGCGGTGGTATTTTCACTATTTTGGATTGAAAAGAAAAAAATGGAAAAAGCTAAACCGCCTGACTACAGGAGGACACCTCGACGCGGCGTGTGGAGTAACGACATGTGACCTCTCACATGTGACCTCTCCGTGCAGCTGGAGCCCCGTGGCCAGACAGACGCCGCCATCTGGCCTCCTAATCCCCCCTCCCTCGTTAGTGCTGATGTTAATGTTGATGTGGGCCGGCGCTGCTATTACACTTATTGGATACAGGGGGGCCGACTGGACTGCTTGTCCACGGTACTGCTAACAGCATCGCACACGGTGGACATCCTTATGAAACACCACGGGAGAGTAGAGGTCAGGGGGGGGAGGGGGGGGGGGGGGGACTGACGGTCTGGGTGGCAAAGGCGGTCTTGGTTTGAGGAGGGGTCAGATGGAAGGGTTAAAGCTGTGACGGTTTGACCTGATGTCGCATCTCTTGAAAACCGACCTGAGGGTAGTACTGGTGTGTACGACGCGTTTCATTGCGGCGTCTGGAATCTACTGGGGGGGGGGGGGGGGTCGACTTATCTCGACAGTAAGATTTGATCCGATGGTTGGACTGCATTCACCTATATGTATGTTTTTTTTTCTGTTACTTTTTTCTGAGTGGAGCAGTCCCACTCATATTTTTCATTTTATCGGACAGATACAGTGAAGACAGACAGGAAAGTAAGGAGAAGAAGGGAGAGAGAGAGGGCATGTCAGCAGGGCATGGGACGGATTCGAACCCATGCCGACATGGGCATAATGTGTGCCCTGTAGACCGCGGTGCTAGACCACTGGACCAGCCCAGGCCACTATTCACCTAGATTTGATTACAGCAGACCCCGCAGCTGTCTTCACCCGACTCTTCTGTCAACACGGAAACTGGAATGCACTACCGTGACTGTACGGAGCCCGTTCGGCGTGAGGAGAAGGGAGAAGTGCTTAGAACGCACAGGCCTGTTCAGCACGGGGAGGCAGGAGGATAAGGAAGGAGAGCTTAGGAAGGCAGGAAGTAGAGCTCAGGAAGGCAGGAAGTAGAGCTCAGGAAGGCAGGAAGTAGAGCTTGAGAAGGCAGGAAGCAGTATGTCGTCTGCACCACATGGGTTAAGGCAGAGGAGAAGTGGAGCAGCCATGTTTACACATGCACGCACACACACACACACACACACACACACACGGTACGCTTCGTAGGAGGAGTGGTAATGTGCAGAACTGACAATAGTGTGGAAGAATAGTATGGTGTTAGACTGGCTGTCTCTACAAGCATCTTAGGATATAGAACATCCAGAGCTAAATGATGACATCGTTAGTTATGACATCGTCTAGGGTTCTAAATGAGTGAGTAAATAAGTTGTTGTTGTTGTTCAGCGCTACAGTACCTCCGCCTGATTGGTCTGCTGCAGAGAGAGGAGACACCAGAGGCCCGTGGGTAGCTGGGCACCAGACTGAACACCACCCCCCACCCCCCGCACCCTCCCCCACCCCTCCCACCTTCCCCAACTAGCTGATTTCATCAGAGCAAAACCACTCTCCCTAATCTCCCCTGATCCCTCTGCACTAGCCAAGAGTCAGCCATGACACACACACACTCCCATTACACCACGTGTGTAGTAATGAAAACACACACATTTCTTTTTGTTTGTCCACGTTTAACGGATAACAAGCGTACAAACACAAACGCTGTGTGCCTCGAATACGGAAATGCACGTGTTTTCAGACTTGTTTCACATACGTTCACTGCAGCAGCCATTGCCGACCGAGTTGCGTAGTATTAATAATACTATTATAAGTCAATATTATCTTGTGTACATGATAGAGTCACTGTGAGGCATTGCTTTCTTGAATGCAGACCTGCGTCAAGCACATAATACAGCACAGTACTTACAAGTTTGCGTATTCAGTATCACTGACTTTAAAGTATTGTAGGGGATGTATACAAACCTCATGGGGAGGGTATGGCCCAGAATTTCATAAAGTGGACATAGTAGTTACGTAGTAGTTATATAATTCCTAAATCGCTAAGCCTCCCCGCGGAATAGCCGTTGGTCTGGGGAGCAACACAAACCAAACAAGAACTGTCCCAAACCGCCGTTGTAAACTGTCCCCTGGGATGGACAGTGAATCTCAACATCGTGCCAAATCACCACTCACCCAATCAACTCCCTCAGATCAAGTCGAATACAGAAGATGACAGTTTATTATCGGTTCTTATGGGTGACAACCAACGATCTGGGCTGGACGATTAAAATGATGTGCCTGTGATAACAGCTGGGGAGGGTCGGACAAATGGGGGAAAAAACACACAAATGCTGAGGTATAATTTCAGCGATGGCATGTTTCGAGAGGGTAACGCTATCCTAGGAAAAACAACATCTGTTCTGTGAAAAATAGGGTTGAATCGCTCGGAGCAGGTGTTCCAACAATGAAGATACTGTTCTGCTGCGTTTCGCTACAGAACATTTTGTAGAAATACACTGTCCTTTACAATGTATGTTAATGTTCATAATTATGACTGAGAAGAGACATCTAAAACAACGGTGATACTGTAAATGCAGGTACATTCAGAGTGGTTTAACACACTGCGGAACGTTTAGAGACCACAAAGACAAAACACAACAACAGCCACACTGCTGAAAGTCAGCTCTCAAAAACAAGAAAAAAATGCAATAAAATAGGGGAAATATTACTTAAAATAAGCAAAATTATCTGCCAACAGAACAGAACATGGAAATCTCACTTGCCAAGCTTTTCTTTAAACAAGTAAAGAATATCTTAAAACTAGTGCAGTCAGACAAAGCATATATCGCCTTGATTTAAGATAATTCATCGTACTTAGATTTACTTTTTGCAGTCCACGGAGAGTGAGCGAGATGTGTCTCTACTCCACCACACCTCCCCTCCCCCTCTCCCCCGCCACCACCACTCCCAACATCCATCCCAAAACAACCGACAGCGTAACAGTTAATGTTCCTCTACGTACCCCACTTACCCAGGAGACATTCTTATTCTTGGGTGGTTTGAGCATGGCAACAACAGGGAGCAGGCCGGCAGCATGGGAGGAGAGAGGAGCCGCCTCCCCTCCTCAGTGGCTCTCAGACCCGCCGTCGGTGCCGGAGAGGCGGGCGGACTGGCAGGCGAGAGCGGGGAGGCAGGTGGGGAGGGCCAAGGGGCCGCGGAGCTCAGACATGGGTCTTCTTCTTCTTCTGTCGTCGTCGGAACTCTCAAATCCAAATCCAAATCCTCCACTCTAGAAGACTCCAACATCTGTCAGGAGGAGTTGCGGAAACATCTGAACATCTGGCCGATGATGCCCACAGCAGCGGCAGCCCCAAACAAACACACCCGCAGCCGCGGCCGCAGAAGAAGAAGAAGAAGAAGGAGGAGAAGGAGAGGGAGAAGGAGGTGAAGGAGAAGGAGAAGAAGAAGGAGAAGAAGAAGAAGAAGAAGAAGAAGGAGGAGAGGGAGAAGGAGATGAAGGAGAAGGAGAAGAAGGCGAAGGAGTAGGAGAAGAAGAACAAGAAGAAGAAGAAGAAGAAGAAGAAGGAGAAGGAGAAGGAGAAGGAGAAGGAGATTTGAGAAGGAGAAGAAGAACAAGAAGAAGAAGACAAGGAAAGAGAGGAAGATAGCGTCAATACAGTCCAGGTGGTGCAGTCTTCGCCATTGTATCGAACCCCAAGAAGTGGGAGAAAATGTCCTCCAGAAAGCCGTCACATCCACTTCTTCTTCTTCCTCCTCTTCCTCCTCCTCGTAGTTCAGAGTAACCTCCTGGACTGATTATGTATTCATGCCGGCTATGAACATGTAACGTCCTGGCAGGTTTTTTTAAACCCGCCCCCTCCCAGTCAGTTGAGCCGGCGTAAACCGTCCAATAGCTGAGCAGGTCTTTGGTCCGCTGGCCCCCCCGCGGGTGGGTTTATGGAAGCAGCATTAGGACGAAAAACAGTGATTCTGTGGTAAGAGAGAGCGGAGTTGTTGTCTTCAGACCAGAGTCACTCCCAGGGCTCAGGCGGGGGGGGAGAGCAGAAGGGCAGGAGGGAGAGGCCCAACCATCTCACCTGGCAACTCGCTACTACAGACATCTCCTCTCCTCTCCTTCGTCTTCTACCCTTTTCTCTCTTTTCTCTCTCTCAGATATAATCTCCCTCCGTCTCTCTGAAGGAGATAATACCGTTGTGGCGGTACACTCGTTCTATCTGCCTCCACCCCTCCCTCCCTCCCTCCCTCTCTCCTTCCCTCCCTCCCTCTCTCTTTCTCTAGGGTACGTGTTCTCGCCTGGCTGGCACCTGTTGTCACGGCGCCCCCCTCGCTAGGAGACAGGTACCCTGACAGCCAATGGGAGGAGAGAGGGCAGACGACTGGAAATTTGATTTCCTCGCTCCCCAACACTTTCATCGTTCACCTCACACTCCACCATCCAAGCAATTACACTCACTGTCTCTCCCACAACCTGACCACAATCTAGACATCTCTCAGCTTTGTATTCTCTCTCTCTCTCTCTTTCACACACACTTTCATGCCCCTCTCTCTCTCTCCCTCCCTCCCTCCCTCCCTCTCTCTCTCCCTCTCTCCCTCCCTCTCCCCCTCTCTCTCTCTCCCCCCCTCTCTCTCTCCCCTCCCTCTCCCCCTCTGCCCCTCCCTCCCTCCCTCCCTCTCCATCTGTCTATTTCTTTACCCAGCGTGTCAGTCCAGATGATCAAAGGAGAAGGCTTGGTTTTGCAGCGACCACGGCTGCTTTGAGTCAGTCAATTTAAGTGGGTTAGTAAGGATCGGGTCTGAAGTCTCCCAGGGCAGCATTCTGGAGGGTTCTGGAGGGTCCTGGAGAGTTCTGGAGGGTTCTGGAGGGTTCTGGAGGGACCTTATAGACACACCAGTCACATCTGTCTCATCTGTAACACACTCGCATTTCACACTCCCAGCATCTCAGAACATCTATTTGTACTGAGCACATAGCATGCGCACACACACACACACACACACACACACACACACACTCCCAGCATCTCAGAACATCTACGTGTACTGAGCACATAGCATGAGCGCACGCACACACACACACACACACACACACACACACACACACACACACTACTGTCCAAACAACACACTAGTCCACACTAGCTCTAATTACACATTGTACTGAACACACAGCGCGCACACACACACACACACACACACACACACTACTGTCCAAACAACACACACTAGTCCTAATTACACATAACATAATTAAAACCCAATCCGTCCGTGGTAGAGTTCAGGTTTTAATGGTTCAGCTTTATGTAACGTTTTATGTAGCCCTAATACATCTCTAACGTCTGTCACTCTAATTAACACAGCTCAAATGCTCATATGTGCTGAGAGAGGGAGGGAGAGAGAGAGGGGGGGGGAGAGAGAGAGAGAGGTGGGGGAGAGAGAGAGAGGAGGGGGGGAGAGAGAGAGAGAGATGGTATACATTTATATAGAAGAAAGAGAGAGAGAGAGTGAGAGAGAGTAAATAGAGAGAGAGAGAGAGAGAGAGAGAGAGAGAGGGGGGGGGGGGTGGGAGAGAGAGAGAGAGAGAGGGGAGAGAGAGAGAAAGAGAGAGAGGAGGGGAGAGGGGGTGGGAGAGAGAGAGAGAGGGAGAGAGAGAGAAATAGAGAGGGTTTTGGGGGAGAGAGAGAGAGAAATAGAGAGGGGGGGAGAAATTGAGAGAGAGAGAGAGAGAAGGGAGAGAGAGAGAGAGAGAGAGCGAGAGAGAGAGAGAGAGCGAGAGAGAGAGAGAGAGAGAGAGAGAGAGAGAGAGAGAGAGAGAGAGAGAGAGAGAGAGAGAGAGAGCCTCCTGCCTCCCCAGTCTTAATTGTCTCCTCAGGAACATGTGTTGGTGTTTTATGTGCTGCCTGAGTGGTCTGATGCCCGGGCAGCAGCCTGTCTGAGGGGCTGTTAACTGAGCAGGGGGGTCGCTGCCCCAGTGCATCCTGGGTGCTCTAACGGTACCTGGATGGGCCGGGTCTCTGTGTTGTATTAGTGGACAGTAGATCTTAATAATAACATTTGTATAGCACTATTCCTGCAAACGTTGCGGCTCAAAGTGCTCCAATCTTTCTATAATCCGAATTTAATTGTTTATTTAGTCATTTAAAGGCAATATTAATAAAAAGAATGTAAACTGGCAGTGCTGCATTGCACAATTTGGGTGCATAAAATGAGAATGCAGCCTCACCAAATCTCTTCTTTTGTACATGTGGTACACAGAGAAAACCAGCGTCAGAAGACCTGAGAGCTCTACTGGGCTGATATGCTCAGCAAAAGGTCTTTCAGATATTCTAGTACTGTGCCAGTGAGAGCTTTTATAAACAAGCAGAAGGATCTTGAAATCTATTCTGAACTTAACAGGAGGCCATATAGAGATATACATACATCTACTGTAGTAGTGTACAGATAGATAGATACATGTGGGCTGTTTCTCTGTGTTGTGTTGTGTTAGTGTACAGTACAGGGTGTCAAGGGAGATAGGGGAGAGAGAGAGGGAGAGAGGGAGGGACGGGGGAGATAAGGGAGACAGGGGGAGGGAGAGAGAGAGAGAGAGAGAGAGAGAGAGAGAGAGAGAGAGGGAGAAAGAGGGAGAGAGAGAGGGAGGAGTCAAGGACATAGGGGAGAAAGAGAGAGAGAAGGAGAGAGAGAGAGAGATGGCATTAATGGAATTAGAGTGGGTTTACAGTAATGAAGCTCTGTAATTGGAATGGGAGGTGAATATGTTTGCAAAGCCTCAGTATTAACAACTAGTACCTAACTGAATGGAAGAGCATATCAGGTAACAGCGACAAGAACGCAGTCTTCATGATGTCCTACATGTAGGCGTTTGTAATACACTTCATTTGCGGTTAGCTAGTTCGTAGGCTTAAGGTTTATCATCATGCATGTTCTTACAACAGACCATCTGTGACCATATTAGGATTTCTGGGAAAAACAAATGATTGCCGAAAGTTGCTAGTGGCCCCTTGTTTAGTGTAGCAGGCTACAGTATACTGTTAAAATATCTGGTATACAAACCTAAATGGAGGTTGTGTTGTGATTCTCAACAACGTCGAAACGTAGTTCCGTGTTTCAAAAAGAAAAGTCAGAACATTTTGATTTGGTTGCCGACATGCGGACTGTGAATGATCAGACTGTCACATATGCTGTTTACCCTCTCTCTGGCATTAAGCATAGCCTTATTATTACTAGAAAGTGAAATGAATGAAAAAAAAAAGAATGGGTCAGAAACAGCAAAGTACACAAAAATGCATGACAGCGCCTCTGCTCCTCCAAGCAGCTGGTCTCTGCTGACAGCACTGAGCCAGCCCCACACATGTTGGCAGGCAGACACATGACTGACATTTTCATTTGGGTCCAAAAACCATTTGGGTCCATCTCACACACTTCAGGTTATCACCTCCACTGGGTTCGTACAGCACACAAATCGCAGCACACACATGAATCGAGAATTAAGAATCGAATGAATCACGTGTACAGTACGGGTATAGTAATAATTAAACAATTCAATGATGACAATTCATCTAACAATCTGTGGTACGATTTTACGTCATGAGGACTACGCACGCGAATTAGCTCACAGCTAAATCCGACATTTTTACTGTCACCATACTCTGTATAAGTGACTGTTTATTAATGTGCACTGTCCTGACTAAATAAAAATATCTATCTATCTATCTACCTATCTATCTACTCTACCTATCTATCTATCTATCTATCTACCTACCTACCTACCTACCCACCTATCTATCTATCTATCTACCTATCAGGAAAGGAAGATTCCCTTTTCTTTTGTATATCCTAAAGAGAAGCCATAATGGACCTACTGTAGTTGATGAAGGAGAAGAAGAAGAAGAGGGGGAAGCTGTACTTTGATAAGTACATCACCAGCATCACAGACAAGACATTCACCATCCCTCCATCCCTCCCACCATCCCTCCATCCCTCCCACCATCCCTCCCACCATCCCTCCCACCATCCCTCCCACCATCCCTCCATCCCTCCCGCCATCACAGCAAAGCAAAGCCACAGAGACTCGATGCCACTTTTTACTAGCATGACTTCACTGTTTCCAGTACGCCCGGCCTTTTACACAGGGGACCCACAGAGACAAATCTCAGTGATCCAGGGTTTATATTCACACCCCACCACCCCACCCACCCCAGTGTGCCCACTAGCCTAGCTAGCATCATTGACATCAGTGTTTCCAACCCTAGCGAGGTTAGCTAGCTACGTACGCTACACACGCATACGCCTCGACATCACGACATCACAGTTTCCAGGCTGGACGAGGGGGTTTGAGAGATGACAGATTATGTAAAAAATAAATTTAAAAAAAGCAGTAAAAAGTGTCCATCTGAAGCGGAGACATTCCTGGGTGACCTCCGAGGGCCAATTAGCTGGTCTCAGTTTTTCCGGATATTTCCATACTACTCTCTCTACTCTTTGAGAAAAGTGAAGGAACGCACGTTCGTCTGCCAAGGAAACCCAAGCTGCTGCCGCTCCAGACTGTTAGAAACGTTAGGTCCTCCTCGCTTGGCTCCGACGCTCCGCTCTGGGCTCTCATCCCAACGCCTGGAAAACTGGGAATTCCAGGTCACATGCTCGGCAGGGGAGATTAGCTCACCATGAGCTCAACTCGTTTCAGGGGAAAATAAAGTATTCTAAGAAAAAACGGTCTGGTCTGACGCCGGACGGGCTTTTGTCATTCTTTTATTTGTTAGGGCATCGTATCGTATCACAACCAAGTACAATATTGAAAATTCATTAATTCTGTATTCCTGTTCAAATTGAATGTATAGGGGGCAACGATACTGCGATGGGACACAGAGTAGTGTAGTGTACCGTTAGATTAAGACAGACCACACACACACCCCCCTACGTTTTCTTTCACAGATCGCACTGACAAAACGACTTCACACTTCTCTTAAAGGCACAAGCACACACAACACTCAAACTACCGCTTAAAACGCTCGCACTAGCTATACCGACAGTGCTAGTGCCTCTCTGATTGGCTCTATGACTCCCAAGGAGTGCATGATGGGAACCAGGAAATGCTAACAAAACAAAGCGAGAGAGAGAGAGAGAGAGAGAGAGAGAGAGAGAGAGAGAGAGCAGAGGGGGACTGCTCCTGCTGTCTTCAATTAGCTGAGTTTCCGTGAGGAGAGCCTCTGAGCCCGGCAGTTCAGTCAGTCAGACCAGAGTCCACGTTCGTTCGGCAACGAGGGTCTCCTCTCCTCTCCTCTCCTCTCCTCTCCTCTCCTCTCCTCTCCTCTCCTCTCCTCCTCTCCGTGCTCCCAATTCCATCCCGTGCGGAATTGCGTTACGGCCCATTTCAGACGTAAAACAAAAACGGCGGTTTGGAGGCTCCGTATTGGAAACATGTGAGCGTGAGTGTCATAGTTTCTTTTAGGCCTAAAAGCTCCACTGGGATCACTCCAGCATCCTCCTCTGCAAACGAACCAAGGTGGAGTCGCTGATGAGACGTTGACCACATATGAACGGAGGCCAAAACACACAACGCTACCCCCTTACACACTTAGTCAATTATATACTCCTTCTCTTACTGAACGGCCCGCATGGCACCGGTCTGTCTTAAGACCTCATAGACGGTACGTAAACGGTAAATAAACAGACCGACTTATACAGTATAGCGGCCTTATTCCAAAGCGCTTTACAACGGCCTCTCATTCACACACCAATGGCGGCAAGCTACCATGCAAGGCGCCGCCTCACCAGGCCCGCTCACTGGGAGCAATTTGGGGTTCAGTGTCTTGCCCAAGGACACTTGGACAAGTGGTCAGCCAGGGTTCAACGAACCGCTGTTCTTCCACCGACCTTGCGAACGTTAGACGCCGGACGGAGGCTCTACCTCCTGCGCCACAGCCGCCCCACGTAGAGCCCCGCTGAGAGAGGCCGGTGGAGGACAGTCAGGGTTCCTACAAGTTTCAACAAGTCAAATTTAAGACTTTTTTAGACCTCTTTGGATAGAATTTCTCACCTAATCGCGACACCATATGATAGCTTTTTGTCATCCTCGAGGTGATGAAATTAGGGATTTCACTGCCATACAGACAAAAAAGGAAGCGAATTGGTATTTTTGGTTCCAGCTTGATTAATTTCCGCGTAAATGAATGTGGTCGGACTGATTTCCTGGCAGGATCTCATTTTTAAGACCTGGCACCTCATTTTTAGACCGAATAACTGGAATTTGAGACCTTTTTAGGCCTTGCGAATTGGATTGCTGGATTTTAGACTTTACGGCTTTTTAACACTAGAACAACCGTGCCTTTTTACCTACTAAAAGAGCCCCTCTTTACAATGCTCAAGCTGCTACCTACACACAATGACCACTAGTTGGCGCGGCTTGTAAATTAGCCTGCTTCCTACCCAGAAAAACTGCTAAATTGCTTCATACTAGCTTATCCTGATGTGATTTTTGAAAATGTAAGGATACTGGGTGGTAGAACGCACATATCTAGGAAAAGCCATGAAAGGAGGGTCCTGAAATCTGATCGAGTGCAAAGATAGAACACTTTTCTCTACTCACATGGAAAAATGGCTGTTCTAGTGTTAAGACCAGCGGGGGAGCCCTGGACAGGCGTCTATCCAGCTGCACACAGGGACTGTAAGCCTGTCATCTCCTGCTGTACTAATCCACTCATCTCATCTCATCTCTCAGATTAAATTCCACTGTTTTGTAAGTGTTAATCCAGACAGTTCTACCTCCCCCAGCTTCCCCTGGTGTTCTACCTCCTCCAGCCTCCCCCTGGTGTTCTACCTCCCCCAGCCTCCCCTGGTGTTCTACCTCCCCCAGCCTCCCCTGGTGTTCTACCTCCACCAGCCTCCCCTGGTGTTCTACCTCCACCAGCCTCCCCTGGTGTTCTACCTCCCCCAGCCTCCCCTGGTGTTCTACCTCCCCCAGCCCCCCCTGGTGTTCTACCTCCCCCAGCCCCCCCTGGTGTTCTACCTCCCCCAGCCTCCCCTGGTGGTCTACCTCCCCCACCAGCCTCCCCTGGTGTTCTACCTCC
This sequence comes from Nansenia antarctica, assembly GCF_963989245.1. Lineage (NCBI taxonomy): Eukaryota > Metazoa > Chordata > Actinopteri > Argentiniformes > Microstomatidae > Nansenia > Nansenia antarctica. Next base: position 28,575,583 of record NC_137683.1, on the reverse strand, counting down.
ACCAGCCTCCCCTGGTGTTCTACCTCCCCCAGCCTCCTCTGGTGTTCTACCTCCCTCAGCCTCCCCTGGTGTACTACCTCCCCCAGCCTCCCCTGGTGTTCTACCTCCCCCAGCCTCCCCTGGTGTTATACCTCCCTCAGCCTCCCCTGGTGTTCTACCTCCCCCAGCCTCCCCTGGTGTTATACCTCCCCCAGCCTCCCCTGGTGTTCTACCTCCCCTAGCCTCCCCTGGTGTTCTACCTCCCCCAGCCTCCCCTGGTGTTCTACCTCCCCCAGCCTCCCCTGGTGTTCTACCTCCCCCAGCCTCCCCCTGGTGTTCTACCTCCCCCAGCCTCCCCCTGGTGTTCTACCTCCACCAGCCTCCCCTGGTGTTCTACCTCCCCCAGCCTCCCCCTGGTGTTCTACCTCCCCCAGCCTCCCCCTGGTGTTCTACCTCCGCCAGCCTCCCCTGGTGTTCTACCTCCCCCAGCCTCCCCCTGGTGTTCTACCTCCCCCAGCCTCCCCCTGGTGTTCTACCTCCCCCAGCCTCCCCCTGGTGTTCTACCTCCCCCAGCCTCCCCTGGTGTTCTACCTCCGCCAGCCTCCCTTGGTGTTGGAGGTGAGGTCAAACGTATTCCTACGGTAGTAGTAGTGGTGTGTTGTTTTCATAGTGTGTCACCTCGCAGAAAAACCCAAAGAGTAATACATTTCTAGGCGTTTACAATAGATCTTAAACAGACTTGGTATTTCGGAGTTGTTTATTTTTTACGGGCTTGCGTTTACCGTGGGTGGGGTATGTCTCTGATTTAGACCAGAAACATAATAATGACACAATACAAGGGCCTGTTCTGTCCACATTACCGACAACACAGCTCTGTCTGAGATCTGGGAGGACGACGACATCATCACTCATACGAAAGGTGAACCTGATTAAAAGCGTTACTACGGGTTGTTGGGTTGTTGACATGATGACAGTGTTGTGGAGAGTATCACACACATCACACGTCTCACGTCTGATCTGAAAAAGCGTTACAGGGACATCTAGTGGTGAGAGCGGTCGTGAGAGGAACACAGGATATCTGCAGTGAAGGGAGATGTGTGTGTGTGTGTTTGTGGTGGACAAACATTAGCTACTGCACTGTCTCTTTACCGGAGTCAACTGCTCACCAGAGAGTGAGAGCAGAGCCCGGAGAATTCCAGTATATATCAGAATTGTTGCTCGTCCCAGTAAATGACCCTCGATGGTCACCTGAACGTGGCGCGAGGCTGTGAGAGAGGCTATGAACCCACCCAAAGTCAACAGGGAACAACACAACACAGACAGGGACTTCAACAACAGTTTGCAGTAAAATGACAGAAACTGTAGGCAGCAGAGGGGTTGTTTCTGATCAAGTCTGTCCCTCCCCCTGTCTCTCCCTGTCTCCCCTGCCTCTCTCTCCTTTCTCTTCCCCTGTCTCTCTTCCCTGTCTCCCCCCTCTATCCCTCCCCCCGTCTCTCCCTGTCTCTCCCCCTGCCTCTCTCTTTTCTCTCCCCCTGTCTCTCCCCCCTGTCTCTCCCTCTGCCTCTCTCCTCCCTGTATCTTCCCTGTCTCTCCCCCTGCCTCTCTCTCCTTTCTCTCCCTCTGCCTCTCTCCCCTGTATCTCTCCCTCTGCCTCTTCCCTGCCTCTCCCTCTATCTCCCCCTGTCCCTCCCATTGCTTCTCCTCTGTCTCTCTCTCCTTTATCTCTGCCCCCTATCTCTCCCCCTGCCTCTCTCTCCTTTCTCTCCCCCCTGTCTCCCCCCTATCTCTCCCCTTTGCCTCCCCCCTGTCTCTCTCTCCTTTCTCTCCCCCCTGCCTCCCCTGTATCTCTCCCTCTGCCTCTTCCCCACCTCTCCCCTGTCTCTCCCCCCTCTCTCCCCCTGCCTCTCTCTCCTTTCTCTCCCCCTGTCTCTCCCCCTGCCTCTCCCTCTCTCCCCCTGCCTCTCCCTCTCTCCCCCTGCCTCTCCCTCTCTCCCCCTGCCTCTCCCTCTCTCCCCCTGCCTCTCCCCCCTGTCTCCCCTCTATCTCTCCCTCTGCCTCTTCCCTGTATCTCTCCCCTTTGCCTCTCCTCTGTCTCTCTCTCCTTTATCTCTCCCCCCTATCTCTCCCCCCTGCCTCTCTCTCCTTTCTCTCCCCCCTATCTCCCCTCTGCCTCCCCCCTCTGCCTCCCCCCTGTCTCCCCCCTGTCTCCCCGCCTCAGCAGACCAGAGTGTCGGGGAGGGGGTGTGTTGTTGCCTCACCCTGTGGTCCATGAAGCTGCATGCCCCACACACACACACACACACACACACACACACACACACACACACACACTCACACAGAGAGAAGACTCGAGCAGAGACATTTAACAAAGGCCATTAAAAAAACAACGCTGTCATCACGGCGGTGGCGTAATGATAATTGAATAATTTAACATTGTAGCAGAGACGCTTTTAATCCAGAACCATCTACTAACTAACTACGGTCTAAAGCCTCAGTGTGTGACCCCCCCCCCGCCCCTCCCATATCTACCACCCACCGCACCCTCAGCCCTCCCAGTCCCTCCCTGTACCCCCCCCCAGCCTCCCCTGTCCACCCGTCTCAAGAGTGACTATGGAATAAAAGATTCATGGTCTCTGAGTGGTGGTAGGTAGGTAGGGGACAGACTGTCCTGTAGAGAGTCGGGCAGAGAGAAGAGAGAGAGAGGCAGAGAGAAGAGAGAGAGAGGCAGAGAGAAGTACAAGTCCAGTAGAGAGAGAGAGAGAGAGAGAGAGAGAGAGAGAGAGTTTCAGGTTTCAGCCAGACCTTCCAGCAGCACGTCCATTACAGCCTGCAGAGAAAAGCCGTGAGGAAGAAGAAGCAACACCCGATGATCAACACAAGAGAAAAGCAACGGATGTCTGTGTGTGTGTGTGTGTGTGTGTGTGTGTGACATACACACATGCTAAAGAGCCGTATGCATTTAACTTGAACATGCACACACACACACACGCGCACACACACACACACACACGGCACACAAGCACGTGGGCATGGCACACACATATACGCACACGCACTCACACTCGCACGTTAAAAAAAAGCACATGCGTACACTGAATCCATAAGGCTTCCACTAGAACCCCCCCGTGTGAAGAAGCCACAGGTCCTTTTCCGTTCGAGAGGATCGTTACAGGACGGCTCGGCCGACAGCACGTTCTAGAGCAACGTTCTAGAGCAACGTTCTAAAGCAACGTTCTAGAGCAACGTTCTAGAGCAGCGTCCTAGAGCAACGTTCTAGAGCAACGTTCCTTCGGCAGAACGTAATTACAACACAGCATGCAGTATTCCTCCGGCACGATTAGTTAGTAAACCAAATGTCTCTGACACTCTCTCTCCTTAATCCCTCTCTCTGTCTCTCTCTCTCTCCCTCTCTCTCTGGGTCTCTCTCCCTCTCTCTCTGGGTCTCTCTCTCTCTCTCTCTCTCTCTCCTGTAACAAACAGAGAAAGAAGAACACACGCAGGCGGGCGTATACAGCAGGACTCACGTATGGAAGCTCAGCTCTCCGGCGATGACCCAACCCACAGCACTGCATGGAGGGGACCCGGGGTGGGGGTGGTGGTGGGGGGGGGGGGGGGTCGGGGGGGATGGGGGGGGGGGGTTCAGGAAGGGACGGCCGCCTCACAGAACCGTCCTGTCAGGCAGCATCATCCGCTCAGCCTCGCTCCATGGCCGCTACACACACCCGACCCCCACGGCGGAGGAGAGAGAAGAGAGGAGGAGAGAGAGAGAGAGAGAGAGAGAGAGAGGGGAGGGAAGAGAGAGAGAGGAGAGAGAGAGAGAGAGAGAGAGAGAGAGGGGAAGGAGGAGAGAGGAGAGAGAGAGAGAGAGGGGAGGGAAGAGAGAGAGAGGGAGAGAGAGAGAGAGGGGAGGAGAGACAGGAGAGGAGAAGAAGGGATCCCAGGAGGGAGAGAGAGAGAGAGAGAGAGAGAGAGAGAGAGAGAGAGCGAAGGACTGCCATATCCACCGCTGTTGTCGCCCCGCCCGCCCGCCCCGGCCAGCCGACCAGCCCCCCCCCCCCCCCACCCCACCTCCCTCCTCCCTCCCCCCTTCCCCTCCCTCCCCCCCCACACACACAC
>NC_137683.1:28449460-28571288 GCF_963989245.1 Nansenia antarctica | reverse complement strand
CCCTCCTCTCCTCTCCTCTCCTCTCCACTCCCCTCCTCTCCCCTTCCCTCCTCTCCTCTCCTCTCCTCTCCACTCCTCTCCCCTCCTCTCCCCTCCCCTCCTCTCCTCTCCTCTCCTCTCCCCTCCACTCCTCTCCCCTTCCCTCCTCTCCCATCCCCTTCCCTCCCCTTCCCTCCCCTCCTCTCCTCTCCCCTCCTCTCCCCCGAGCCAGTGCCACAGGTACCCATCTGTCTCCTGGACAATAACAGTGTGACTTCTCCTGTCAGAGACAGCTGAGTTAAGAGAGGGACATACACACTCAGCTCTCTCTCCGGCTCTATCCACTAAGCCTCTCTCACAGTACAGTACAATGTTTTCATACACAAATAACCTTGAGTGCAGCCTTAACATGTACTCTAATCCAAGGATTAGATCTGATCCAACCCCCTTTATTTCACCCGTAGACTCTCCAATTCACCCCTTTATGGTACAGACAACTATTCACCTTCATCCGGAAGTTTGGTGGTGAATAATTTTTTTAAAACACTCTCGCACACTGGACATAAGCACGGCGTTCCCTCGTAAATTGTAAATGGACTGACTTACTATATAGCGCCTTATTCCAAAGCGCTTTACAGCGGCCTCTCATTCACCCATTCACACGCACATTCACACACCAATGGCGAGGTAGGCAAGCTACCATGCAAGGCGCCGGCCCGCTCACTGGGAGCAATTTGGGTTCAGCGTCTTGCCCGAGGACACTTCGACATGTGGCCAGCCGGGGCTTGAACCGCCGATCTGCCAATCTTGCGATCATTAGACGGCGATTCTCCCTCCTGCACCGCAGTTGACAGATGTGACATGGACGTCTCAGGTCCGTATTTCATCATGTGACATGTGTCGGGGTGGTGAGGGAGGAGAGTCGTTACGGGGAGAGACCTCTGGACCTTCGGAAGAGGCCTGCGGAGGGAGGGAGAGGTCCTAGGAGGGAGGGAGAGGTCCTGGGAGGGAGGGAGAGGTCCTGGGAGGGAGGGAGAGGCTCTGGGAGGGAGGGAGAGGCCCTGGGAGGGAGGGAGAGGCCCTGGGAGGGAGGGAGAGGGCTTTGGAGGGAGAGAGAGGGCCTGGGAGGGAGGGAGAGGGCTTGGGAGGGAGGGAGAGGCCCTGGGAGGGAGGGAGAGGGCCTGGGAGGGGAGGGAGAGGGCCTGGGAGGGAGGAGAGGGCCTGGGAGGGAGGGAGAGGCCCACGGAGGGAGGGAGAGGTCCTGGGAGGGAGGGAGAGGCCCTGGGAGGGAGGGAGAGGCCCTGGAGGGAGGGAGAGGGCTTGGGAGGGAGAGAGAGGGCTTGGGAGGGAGGGAGAGGGCCTGGGAGGGAGGGAGAGGGCCTGGGAGAGAGAGAGAGGTCCTGGGAGGGAGAGAGAGGGCTTGGGAGGGAGGGAGAGGCCCTGGGAGGGGAGAGAGAGGGCCTGGGAGGGAGGGAGAGGCCCTGGGAGGGAGGGAGAGGTCCTGGGAGGGAGGGAGAGGCCTGCGGAGGGATGGAGGGATGCTATCGCTTACCTTGTCAGGCGCCGTCTCCCCTCTCAGAGGTAAGCATCAGTCACCGGCTCTTGACAACAGTGACAAAATAGTCCAAGAAGGCACAAGGTGTGATGTGTGTCCCCGTACGGAATCCACTACTGTTGGAATTAGAACATATCAGATCTGTGTTTGTTAGGGGACAGATGATCCTCTAATCGTGGGTGTCGCTCCATAAAGACGTCCTCGGCCTGCCTGTCATGCATGTAGCAACACACGCAGACGAGTGGTCATTTTAACACTAGAACAGCCGTGTCTATTTTACCTACTATAAGAGCCGCCTCGGGGGTCAGAGAGACCATAGTCTTTACAATGGGAATCTGCTACTTACACACAACGACCACTAGTTGACGGGCGTACTAGCTTATCCTGATTTTTATCCTGATTTTGAAAATGTAAGGATACTGGGTGGTAGAACGCACATATCTAGGAAAAGTCATGAAAGGAGGGTCCTGAAATTTGATTGAGTGCAAAGATAACATTTCACAAACATTTTGTGTTACTCACAGTGTCAAATAACCCCACCCACGGGTGTTCTAGTGTTATATAGAATAGAATAGATATATTACAGACCTATTACCCTATAAGCACACTGTAAACTAAGAGACACGTAGTGATTCACAGCACTAACTAATTAGAAGGATGTCTATTCTCCTCAGGGAAGTACACAGACAGCGTGACAGATCTCAACCACTTGAAAAAAAAGAAAGAAAGTTTGGGGACGTTCAGGCTTGTGGGCGAGACTGAAAATAATAATAATAATAATAATAATAATAACTTTATTTATATAGCACCTTTCATAAAACCCAAGGTCTCAACCCCTGTATGTCCTGACCTGCCAGACCTTCTCAATCGATCACAGAGACAGAGGGAGGGAGCTGGGGAACACAGAGGCCGTCCCTCCCTACCTCTGGAGGGCAGCGTCCTCTACCGGCCCCTCTCCTGACAGAGGGAGGAGATGACATCCATCTCACACTCAGGTAAACAAGGACCAAGGGCAGTCCTGGACGGGATACCCTTCACGCGTGAACAACTGTTATGTGAATAGGATGTGAATGTGAAACCCCAGCGTTTATCACACCCTCTGTGTTACCAAGGGCAACAACAATCTAAACTTGATACGACATTGTTACTTTCGTTTTGTTTAGGTAGGGAGGGAGGTAGGTAGGTAGGTAGGTAGGTAGGTAGGTAGGTAGGTAGGTAGATAGATAGATAGACAATCAGATAGATAGATAGATAGATTCAACTTCCTTGTCATCGCAGAGTACAAGTACAAGACAACAAAATGCAGTTTAGCATCCAACCAGAAGTGCAAATAGTGATATAAGGGCATGATATATTGTACTAGCCAGAGAAATATTCATGAAGTCGAGGCAGACTTGACAAACGCTGTGGATGCCTGTTAGTACACAGCTGCAGTAGTATGTAGCAGTAGGGCTCACTCTGTATGTCATGGCCTGGGGTGGTCCAGTGGTCCAGCACCGCGGTCTACAGTGCACACATATGCCCATGTCGGCATGGGTTACAATCCGGCCCATGCCCTGCTGACATGCCCTCTCTCTCTCTCCCTTCTTCTCCTTACTTTCCTGTATCTGTCCAGTAATATGACAAATATGAGTGGGACTGCCCCACTCCAGAAAATATAACTCACTCTGTATGTCAATACACCACCAGGGGGCAGTCTTGCTTCACTTCAGCTTCACAAGCTGTCTGAAGAAAAAGACACAAAAGAAGCGATGTGCTAACCTACACACAAGATGCTACACACACACACACACACACACACACACACACACACACAGCAGCCAACCCTCCTTCCCTGAAACCTGCCCCTCGCCCCCCCCATCACACCTTCACAGACACCCCTTCACCACCCCAGCCTCCCCCCCATCTGTGTGGACGGGTAGAGCACACTATACACCAACTGTGAATAATACACCAGGGAGAACACTGCTGGGGTGAGAGAGAGACTCACACAGTCACTGTCACTGAGAGAGAGGGGGGGAGAGAGAGAGAGAGAGAGAGAGAGAGAGAGAGGGGGGGGGGGAGAGAGAGAGAGAGAGGAGGTGGGCATGAAAGTGTGTGTGTGAGAGAGAGAGAGAGAGAGAGAGAGAGACAGAGAGAGAGAGAGAGAGAGAGTACGTGGGCATGAAAGAGAGAGAGAGAGAGAAGGTGGGCATGAAATTGTGTGTGAAAGAGAGAGAGAGAAAGAGAGAGGGAGAGAGAGAGGGAGAGAGAGAGAGAAAGAGAGAGAGAGAGACAGAGAGAGAGAGAAAGAGACAGAGACAGAGAGAGAGAGACAGAGAGAGAGAGAGAAAGAGAGAAAGAGAGAGAGAGACAGAGACAGAGAGAGAGAGAAAGAGGGAGAGAGGAGGTGGGCATGAAAGTGTGTGTGAAAGAGAGAGAGAGAGAGAGAGAGAGAGAGAGAGAGAGAGAGAAAGAGAGAGAGAGGGAGTGGGAGGCCAAGTGAGACCTTTCACATAAACACAGCACAGAGAGTGGGAAGCAGCAGGAGATATGACATAATTCTGTGTGTGTGAGTTATGAGTTATGTAAACCCAAGTTTCAGTAACAGAAAACACCGTATAGTACACACAGCGCACTTTATACAAATGAAATGAGCACCATGTCTAATTAGATTAGACCTTTAAATTCAATTCAAATCATTATAATGATATAATATGATAAAATCATATTATTATAACAATTAAATTAAATTAAATTAAATTAAATTAAATGATGATTATATAATGACGACGTTTGAGCAACGTTTGCAGGAAAAGCGCTATACAAATCAAAGTTTTTATTATTATTATTATTATTAAAACACAATCTCCGGAAAAGCTTATTTGCTAGTAATAACAAGTGTAAACAGTAAACATGTTATCCCCCACGAATGATGTAGCGCCCCCCCCCCCCCCCCTCCTTGTGTGGATTGGTGACAATTATTCAAATGTAATGAAGAGTTACTGGAACATGTAATGCTTATTTTATTAGTCATCAGTCTTGCTTCATTCAGCTTATTTGAAGGCAGGCAGGCCATGGGTTTGAGGCAAGCTGAAAAGTTACTGGAGCTCGTAGTGCTTATTTGATTCATTAACAAGGATTTGACAGTATACACTCTGTTGAACAACACCCCCCCCTAACATAGGATGCACACATTTGTACATGCCTCTTTTGATATAGCCTCTAATTTATACATCTGTATACTGTACATAGCTACCATATCTGTACATAGCTAACTTAACTGTACATATCTACCTTAACTGTACATATCTACCTTAACTTTACATAGCTACCTTAACTGTACATATCTACCTTAACTGTACATAGCTACCTTAACTGTACATAGCTACCTTAACTGTACATAGCTACCGTAACTGTACATAGATACCTTAACTGTACATAGATACCTTAACTGTACATAGCTACCTTAACTGTACATGTCTAACTTAACTGTACATAGCTACCATAACTGTACATAGCTACCTTAACTGTACATATCTACCTTAACTGTACATAGATACCTTAACTGTACATATCTACCTTAACTGTACATATCTACCTTAACTGTACATAGCTACCTCAACTGTACATAGATACCTTAACTGTACATATCTACCTTAACTGTACATATATACCTTAACTGTACATAGCTACCCTAACTGTACATGTCTAACTTAACTGTACATATCTACCTTAACTGTACATATCTACCTTAACTGTATATATCTACCTTAACTGTACATATCTAACTTAACTGTACATAGCTACCATAACTGTACATAGCTACCTTAACTGTACATAGCTGCCTTAACTGTACATAGCTACCTTAACTGTACATAGCTACCTTAACTGTACATAGCTACCTTAACTGTACATATCTACCATAACTGTACATAGCTACCTTAACTGTACATAGCTACCTTAACTGTACATAGCTACCATAACTGTACATAGCTAACTTAACTGTACATAGCTACCCTAACTGTACATAGCTAACTTAACTGTACATAGCTACCTTAACTGTACATAGCTACCTTAACTGTACATAGCTTACTGCTATCCATCTCCTGTATATTCCTCTAACTACCGTACTTGCCATACTGTACTTATCACTATCATGTTTTATATCACTATTTTGCACTTCTGATTAGATGCTAAACTGCATTTCGGTGTCTTGTACTTGTACTCTGCAATGACTATAAAGTTGAATCTAATCTAATGCCGTGTTTCCTCTACATGCATTTATTGGTGGCGGGCCGCCACGATGGAATTTCCTCCGCCACGAATTGATTCAGTACACAAAAAAATAAATAAAAAAGCTCTCAATTTTTTTTTTTTTTTTTTTTAACATTTTAGCTGATTAAAATATATCTGATCCTAGATCAGCGCTATAATGGATGTTGACTAAAAGTGCACCTAAATCCACGCCCATCTCTCTCTAACCGCTGATCCAAAATCAGATTAATGACATTCAGTTGACGACGTGACACAAGGGCTCCTGATTGGTCTAAATGTGAACTGTGGTATTATTGTTATTGTGTACAGGCCACCGTAGTGACATCCGGGGGGTATTCCATCAACATCGCTAAAGGGAAAATCCAGGTTTAGTCTGATAAATCTCGCGAGAGTTCTTACAAATATCCAGGCATATTCTGATAGGTCTCGCGAGAGTTATCAAAAATAAGCCAGGATTTTCCTTTAGCGACGTTGATGGAATACCCCCCAGGTCAGGTGGGCAGGTTACTACGAGACAACAAGAGACCGGTATTGTAGAGCTTACAGAGCGAGTTAAAATAAAGACACTTACATTGAAATACAGAAGGACTCACGTGTATGTTTAATAGAATAACACGACATGGTGTCAGAAGTCCTGTAAGTGAGTGTTAAGAGTTAGATCGGCCGACAAGTGTCATTTGAGCTCGTGACGGTGAGAAGGGAGAAGAAAAGATGGATGCTAATGCTAACGCGGGAGCAGCTGCAGTCCAGAGAACGGCGCCAGTTTCAAGTGCTACGTTAGCAGACATTAGCAAGTCAAAAAACGATTCTTATGTGCCGTCACTTTAGCAACGACACAGTATTGTCAAGGGGAAAAGAAGGGGAGACGATTTTTGTATTGACAACGGAATTACATGCTGGAAAAACATGCTGCTAAAATTCAGGGAACATTTGGACAATAAGAGACACACGGGAGAAGTACGGGAAAACAGGGCTCATGTGGGTCTCATCAAAGGTAAGAGTTTGTTTTCTTTAACTCAGCTGATACTCAGCTGTTCACCGAATGCTCCATCTGACTGTGATTTTACTTCTGTAATGTGGTGGGTTGACATAATTCACGCACGGAACTATAGGTTGAGACTATTGTTCCGTCCGTAGTACCCAAGTTGTTTAGACTGTTCTATTTACTGCTTGAGTGTGTTGTTGACAATCGTTCATGTCCTTCATTAAACGTTTAGCTTTGTCATTTGATACGCCGCCTACGACTACCATCTCTCTGCACTACAGTAAACAGTTAATCAGTAACGTTAGCCGCTTTTGTGCTCATGTAGGCCTACTTCGTATTATATTATAGCTGATGATCTTTGTGTGTGTATGTGACTGTCAGTCACAAGTTTATATTCTGTATATTCATTATTATTTTTTTTGGCCATCCTCTAGTTTTGGCTGTGATTATTAGAAAAAAAAAAAAAAAAAAAAAACGTTTTTTGAGCGCGCGTGCGCGTTCGCGGGCACCCGCCACCATTGTAAAAATTCCTGGAGGAAACACTGTAATGTAATCTAATCTAATCTATTTGAAAACAGTGAATTGGGCCAAAGGTTCTGTCTGTAGTGCACTCTCCTCTTTGCACCCTATCTCTCTCTTTCACACACACTTTCATGCCCACCTTCTCTCTCTCTCTCTCTCCCCCCCCCCCCCACGTCTCTCTCACAACATCTCTCTCACAACATGTCTCTCTCTAACAACCTATCATTTTAGCCACACCACCACAAGATGAACTGGCCCCAGAGAAGGGCCAACAATACAAGTGTAGTGTTATAACTGCCACATCTGTATGGCAAGACGCATTATTCAGTGAAATCCAAACTGTCGCAGTGGTGTCGGAGATAAAGCAGCGTGAAACACAAACGGACAGATGTCATGTGACATCCATAGTTCCCTCCCCCGATGGGACAACAATATGTACATTTGGGGGTTTGAAATGCATTTGATTCTCTCCTACTATATACAGTACAGTACTATTAATAATACATAGTCCAGAGAACTTCAACACTGCCTTGAGAAGTGCATTGTAACACGATTACATCCCACAGAGATTTCGGCAGCACTGAGAAAAGATTCAGTTTTGGACTGACAATGGACATGTTGTAAATATACAGTATCATTTTAGCTGGCGCTTTTCATCCAAAGGGACTTAGGCTACAGTGACTGCATACATGTTGAAGTATGATGCACGTACAATTGTATATTGTTTCAGCTGGAATCGAGCCCGGGACCTTGGCCCGTTGCTTGTGCACAGAGGACCACGAGGGGGGCTAGGGGGGGGAGTCCTAAAACGGACGACACACCACAGCTCTTCATGCGTTGGTCTCTACAATTATAATAATAATAATTATAATAATAATAATAATAATAACAATACTACTTTTGGTAAATGGACTGCACTTATATAGCGCCTTTATCCAAAGCGCTTTACAACGACCTCTCATTCACCCATTCACACACACATTCACACACCAATGGCGGCAAGCTACCATGCAAGGCGCCGGCCGGCCCGCTCACTGGGAGCAATTTGGGGTTAAGTGTCTTGCCCGAGGACACTTCCACATGCGGCCAGCCGGGGCTCGAACCGCCGATCTGCCGACCTTGCGATCATCAGACGGTGGCTCTACCTCCTGCGCCACAGCCGCCCCGTACATTTTATTTGTATGGCGCCTTTCAAAACACCCAAGGACACCTCACAGGGCAAAAGACACAGTAACATACAGACAGGTTAAAAACAGTGGAGGTGACAAGGTGTCAGACACAGTTAAAACTAAAACAGAAAGAAAAGAAACAGCAGAAAACAAAACAAAAGAACAACAACAGGAGGTGAAGGACAAGGACACAGGATACAGATTAAAGTGAGTACGCCAGTTTGAACAGGTGGGTTTGGAGTTTCATACAGTATCAGTTACTTATCTATACTCTGTGATGTTGGACTTGAACACAGAGAGATGAACACAGAGATGAACACAGAGAGATGAACACAGAGAGATGAACAAAGAGAGATGAACACAGAGAGATGAACACAGAGAGAGATGAACACAGAGATGAACACAGAGATGAACACAGAGATGAACACAGAGATGAACACAGGGAGATGGACACAGAGAGATGAACACAGCGAGATGAACACAGAGATGAACACAGAGAGGTGGACACAGAGAGATGAACACAGAGAGATGAACACAGAGAGATGAACACAGAGAGATGAACACAGAGAGTTGAACACAGAGAGATGAACACAGAGAGATGAACACAGAGAGATGAACACACAGAGATGAAGACAGAGAGATGAACACAGAGAGATGAACACAGAGATGAACACAGAGAGATGAACACAGAGAGTTGAACACAGAGAGATGAACACAGAGAGATGAACACAGAGATGAACACAGAGAGATGAACACAGAGAGATGAACACAGAGAGATGTACACAGAGATGAACACAGAGAGATGGACACAGAGAGATGAACACAGAGAGATGAACACAGAGAGATGAACACACAGAGATGAACACAGAGATGAACACAGAGATGAACATAGAGAGATGAACACGGAGAAATGAACACAGAGATGAACACAGAGAGATGAACACAGAGATGAACACAGAGAGATGAACACAGAGAGATAAACACAGAGATGAACACAGAGAGATGAACACAGAGAGATGAACACAGAGAGATGAACACAGAGAGATGAACACAGAGAGTTGAACACAGAGAGATGAACACAGAGAGATGAACACAGAGAGATGAACACACAGAGATGAACACAGAGAGATGAACACAGAGATGAACACAGAGAGATGAACACAGAGAGATGAACACAGAGAGATGAACACAGAGAGATGAACACAGAGAGATGGACACAGAGAGATGAACACAGAGAGATGGACACAGAGAGATGAACACAGAGAGAGATGAACACAGAGAGATGGACACAGAGAGATGAACACAGAGAGATGAACACAGAGAGATGAACACAGAGAGATGAACACAGAGAGATGAACACAGAGAGATGAACACAGAGAGTTGAACACAGAGAGTTGAACACAGAGAGATGAACACAGAGAGATGAAGACAGAGAGATGAAGACAGAGAGATGAACACAGTGAGATGGACACAGAGAGATGAACACAGAGAGATGAACACAGTGAGATGAACACAGAGAGATGAACACAGTGAGATGAACACAGAGAGATGAACACAGAGATGAACACAGAGAGATGAACACAGAGAGATGAACACAGAGATGAACACAGAGATGAACACAGAGAGATGAACACAGAGATGAACACAGAGATGAACACAGAGAGATGAACACAGAGAGATGAACACAGAGAGATGAACACAGAGAGATGGACACAGAGATGAACACAGAGAGATGAACACAGAGATGAACACAGAGAGATGAACACAGAGAGAGATGAACACAGAGAGATGAACACAGAGAGAGATGAACACAGAGAGATGAACACATAGATGAAGCAGAGAGTTGACCCCCACTACTCCCACGTGTTGAGCGGTCAACCCTGGCTTGACCCGCCCCCCCCTCTCTCTCTCTTCCTCCTCTATACAGTATGTCTCACTGTATACAGTCTCTCTCTCTCCCTCCCTTTCTCTCTCCCCCTCTCTTCTATACAGTATGTCTCACTATTGTTCTCTATGTTCTCTATCTTTTTCTCTTTCTGTATCCCTCTCTCTCCTTCTGCATTTCTCTCTCTCATGTTCTCTCTTTCTCTCTCCCTCTCTCCCTCCAGTATCTCTGTCTCCCCCCTCCACCCCCACCGCCCCCCCCCCCCCTCCCTCTCTCCTTCTCTTTCTGCCATCTCTCTATGAGTCATGTAAGACTGCCCTCTCAGTAGCAGTTCAACAAGAGCATGTTTATGAGTATGGGATACGCACTGGATCGATCATACAGTCACCCCCGATGATCCGCTGACGCCCACGTGCATGCTGGAAGTCTGAGTCACCATGCCAACAGGTGGGGCGTCGCGGGAGACGAACATTTTTAAAGGAAAGTTACAGAGAGATCCGCACAGAATGTACCTCAGCTATTAGTCAAAGTCTTTTAGATACAAATCTAATTTGATGAGCTGTATACATTCGGAGGTGAGCGCAGTGAGTGTTTTGACGGCGGAAAAGAGAAGATTACGGTTATTATGTTGTCATTATGTTGTCATGGGGAAAGGATAATAAAGAGCAATGACAGTTTGATGAATAGGACAGCGAACAGTGGGTCTTTTTTAGCCTCGTTTTTTTTTTTACGAAACGTTCCCAGTATGGTGTTAGTTTAAAAGTTTTAAACACCACAGCCTCATACTTCTGTGAAAAGTCCAAATAATCATGTCCAACGAGATGGGGGGGGGGGAGAGGGAAATAAGGTCGACTCAACCCGACTGTTATGATAGAAACAATTCAAAAACAGGGTATTTATTTACATTATCTCCAAACAGAGGAGTTTACTGGAAGGGGTGCTATTTCTGGGGTCCAGCAAACATCTAAAAGAGGATATGTCTGCTCTTTACACACTGGTGCCCGCCTGACATAGAACTGAAAAATACCCCCCTGCCCCCCTTTTTCTCTCCCTCTCTCTCTCTCTCTCTCTCTCTCTCTCTCTCTCTCTCTCTCTCTGTTAAACACATAGTGACATTGTTAATCTCTCTCTCTCTCTCTCTCTCTCTCTCTCTCTCTCTCTCTCTCTCTCTCTCTCTCTCTCTCTCTCTCTCTCTCTCTCTCTCTCTCTCTCTCTCTCTCTCTCTCTCTCTCTCTCTCTCTCTCTCTCTCTCTCTCTCTCTCTCTCTCTCTCTCTCTCTCTCTCTCTCTCTCTCTCTCTCTCTCTCTCTCTCTCTCTCTCTCTCTCTCTCTCTCTGTCTCATACATCTAATTTCCCTTTCTCTCCCATTCCCCTTCCTTCATTTCCCACTTTTCCCCTGTCTGGTCCTGGCCTCTCCCTGGCCTCTCCCTGGCCCCGTCCCTGGCTCTGTCCCTGGCTCTGTCCCTCTCTGTGGTGTAGTGTGGTGTAGTGTAGTGTAGTGTAGTGTAGTGTAGTGTAGTGCAGTGTAGTGCAGTGTAGTGTAGTGTAGTGTTGTGGTGTGTAGTGTTGTGGTGTGTAGTGTAGTGTTGTGGTGTGTAGCGTAGCGTTGTGTAGTGTAGTGTAGTGTAGTGTAGTGTAGTGTAGTGTAGCGTAGCGGTGTGTAGTGTAGTGTAGTGTAGTGTAGTGTAGTGTAGTGTAGCGTAGCGTAGCGTAGTGTAGTGTAGTGTAGCGTAGCGGTGTGTAGTGTAGTGTAGTGTAGTGTAGTGTAGTGTAGTGTAGCGTAGCGGTGTGTAGTGTTGTGGTGTGTAGTGTAGTGTAGTGTAGTGTAGTGTAGTGTAGTGTACTAGTGTAGCGTAGTGTAGTGTAGTGTAGTGTAGTGTAGTGTAGTGTAGCGTAGTGTAGTGTAGTGTAGTGTAGTGTAGTGTAGTGTAGCGTAGCGGTGTGTAGTGTAGTGTAGTGTAGTGTAGTGTAGTGTAGCGTAGCGGTGTGTAGTGTAGTGTAGTGTAGTGTAGTGTAGCGTAGCGGTGTGTAGTGTAGTGTAGTGTAGTGTAGTGTAGTGTAGTGTAGTGTAGCGTAGCGGTGTGTAGTGTAGTGTAGTGTAGTGTAGTGTAGTGTAGCGTAGCGGTGTGTAGTGTAGTGTAGTGTAGTGTAGTGTAGTGTAGTGTAGTGTAGCGTAGCGGTGTGTAGTGTAGTGTAGTGTAGTGTAGTGTAGTGTAGCGTAGCGGTGTGTAGTGTAGTGTAGTGTAGTGTAGTGTAGTGTAGTGTAGTGTAGTGTAGCGTAGTGTAGTGTAGTGTAGTGTAGTGTAGTGTAGTGTAGCGTAGCGGTGTGTAGTGTAGTGTAGTGTAGTGTAGTGTAGTGTAGTGTAGTGTAGTGTAGCGTAGTGTAGTGTAGTGTAGCGTAGCGTAGCGTAGTGTAGCGTAGTGTAGTGTAGTGTAGTGTAGTGTAGTGTAGTGTAGTGTAGTGTAGTGTAGTGTCTCAGACCAGCGGTCTCGCTGCTCTCTCAGTCTAATTGAGTTGGGCCTTGGGTGACTCAGGGTGGATGACGACAGGCCCAGTCAGAGGGGGTCGGCCTAACGAGTCTGTTGGCGTACCCCAGAGAACTGTGGGAATGGACATGTGACAGCTTCACAGGGATAGCGCCCCGGGGGGGCGGGGGGGGGGGGGGGCGTGGAGCGAGGGTGGGGTTGGTGGGGGTAGAGCATGACATGTCACTGCCCCGGAAGACCCTCGTTAGCCACCACCCCCTGCAAGCAGTGTGGGGGGGCGTGGAGTGAGGGTGGGGTGGGGGGGGGTAGAGCATGTCATGTCACTGCCCCGGAAGACCCCTGCTTACCCGCCACCCCCTGCACACAGCGACCCCCCCCCACCCCCTGCAAGCAGCAAGCAGCGACTCCTCACCGATCGTTTCTCGCGGTACGATAACATTAACACATAACTCATTCAAAACTTTACTCTGCTGTGTCTGAGGCAAAGCAGACAGCAATTCCAAAGCGTGCCATATTGTTCCGATCCACTCCAATCCCCCCCCCATCCCCCTCCTCTGCCGCCATGCCAAATAGGAGGCGACCTGTGTCTCCTCCAAAAAAGGCAGAAACATTTGGGTTACGGGGCGCCCATCCTTAACCCGTCCTATCCGGTCCCTCGCAGCAGGCCCCTGCTTCAACACAGACCAGACGCACGGCGAGTGTCTACACACACTGTGTACCTCAAGGAGGGTCTGCTTTATAACAGGCCACAGTGTCGCCTCTCTCAAGGACACATAGCTGTAGCGAGCCGTCTCTCTCTCCAGCTCTCAGGGAATCGTTAACTATAACGTACCCACAGGAACAGTTTTAGAGTGGGCTTTTCATGACAACACATATATATAAATATATGTTACGGTACATGTGGGAAATCGGTACATGTGGGAAAACTAGGGTTAGGGTTAGGTGCTACAGTTAGGGGTAGGGGTAGGGTTAGGGTTAGGGTTAGGATTAGGGTTAGGGTTAGACATGCCAGCATGTACCAAGTCGACGTAGCACCTAACCCTAACCCTAGTTTTCCCCACATGTACCGTAACATCACATCATTCATTGACAGTATACTACTGACTAACGACAGTATACGGCATTTTTCAATCCGGGGCTTCCTCAAACTGTTGCCATGTTCTCAACTCTGCTCGGCACGAACAAACATCTGAACAAGAAGCAACTGGCGTTCCAGACCAACTCCACCTCTGACTTGGAATGAAACGCAGCATAAACCGAAAACCGCCACGGTTCACTAGCGTATTGAACCGTAGAAGGCAAACCGTACGGTTCAATATAGAAACCGAGAAAGCGTTGCACCCCTAGTAAACACCCAGTCCAGACAATCCTTGGAAGGTGAAAAATGATTGGATAGTCGCTCGGCACATACGGTCACTTTCACACTGAGCTTCCCCATTTCTCCCACTCTCACAGTAGTCACAGTAGAGTACTGTCCTCAGGCACAACTGTCACTTCACACACTCAGTCATTCAGTGGTTCAGAAACTCACTGGCAGCGTTTGAGATCACCGTCTTTTGTGAGACGCATAGAGCTCCACACACACACACAAGTCAGAAAAAGTCTTATTATCAGCATCTTTGATACGCCCGTCTTTATATAACTCAACTTAAAAGGTGTTGCCCTTACCTGTCTCACAAAGCTGTTGGTTGTGGTGTCTGAGGAGGTGCTTCCGTCCGAACCTTTAAACCGCCCTTTTCTTCGCGCTCCTTTTCCATGCGTCTACGTCAACAGAGATTGGGAAGAGAAAAACATGAAACGGTCCAATATCAGTAGAATATAACGGTGAAGGCTAGGTCTACGATGGGTTGAAACTTTCTTGTTGGTAGAATACTTCCTGTATTGTATAGTTTGACAGATTTAAAGAGTGTAAAATAGCAGCATCCGCACTCAAACACTGTGCAAAAAAACATAGTTTATTGCAAGCTTTCGGTCATAGACCTTCTCCAGGCATAGTTTGACAGATTTATAGCATTTAGAGTTAGGGTGTGTTCTCACTAGAACATTTGCTTCACTTGGAATCGGAGTTTAGGATAAAATTCACTTTTCTCTGCGTCGTTTGGAGCTGTGAGAACGCGCATTCGAAGTCGCTCCCGGAGCAAACAACTGACGCATGCTCCGCTTGAAAAGGGTGGTTTCGCTCCGGTTAGAAACGACGCATCGAGGCTGTCCATAGGAAAACAACAGTGCATGCGTGTTGATCTGGATAAGAGCGGGACGAACGGGCAATTTTCACTTTTTCTGACCAATCAACTACCACATCTGTTGCTTCAATTGCGTATGTTACTTTGTTTACATGAAGGGCTGTGAGAGCCGCAAATCAGAGAAATCATTTATGCAACAATGTTGCAAACTCATCCACTTGCTCCGGGTCCTGATTCGGATTTTCATGTGAGAACATGACCTGAGTCATGTCAAGTAAGACTCCTATCCTACACTATTTTAATCGTTGGTACCATTAACATTTTAATTAATGTTATATGTTAACATATTTAGTTTTTCTTAAAGGTTTGATATCGTTAGCCTTATAGCATAATTGCCTTCAGTTGTGGTCAGCCGAGCCATCTTTGTATGTAGTGTCAAAAAAGCCTATGTCAAAGAGATGACTTGGGCAGATAGTGATTTTGGAATGTAACAAGCATTCTGATAGGCTGATGGCATAGGCAGTAATGCACAGTGAATCAGCAGTGTTAGGAGAGTAGAGTTAGGCAGATATATCTCAATTTGGCCAAAATATGACTTAGGCAATTATGATATGAGGCTAACGATTATGTAACATTGAAGCTTTTTAAAACGCCTCCTAATGGTTGTATTGACTGTAAACGGTACAGGTCAGGGAATGCGATCCCTTTAAAGAAATATTTCATTTACGAATGCTGTTTTGGTCCAAACTGACACTCGGTTTTGTGTACAAACATGCTGTTACTGGCCAAGAGCTGTTTCTGTCTCTGGTGGATGCGAACTCTTCGAACCATGCGCACATAACAGAAACACAACAGGTAATGTCCAACAGTGCTAGTGGTTATATTATTTATAGGGAGGATGTTGTTGTTTGGAAATTCCAACTGAATTCCACCGTGGTGGCAGATTTCCAACAGTCCTATGCCCTGGAAAGCGTATATATATAGTGTAATAATAATAATAATAATAATAATAATAACTTTTATTTGTATAGCACTTTTCCTGCCAACGTTGCAGCTCAAAGTGCTCCAATCATTATATAATCATAATTGAATTATTTAGTCATTTAAAGGCAATATTAAAAAGATGGGTTCTTAGTCTTGACTTGAACATATTTGTTGAGGTTGCATCCCTAATAATATTAATAATAATAATAATCACTTTTTATTTGTATAGCGCTTTTCCTGCAAACGTTGCAGCTCAAAGTGCTCCAATCATTATATAATGATTAATGATGTAAACTGGCAGTGCATTCCACAATCTTAGGTGCATAAAATGAGAATGCAGCCTCACCAAATCTCCTCTCTTGTACATGTGGTACACAGAGAAAACCAGCGTCAGAAGACCTGAGAACTCTATTGGGCTGATATGCTAGCAAAAGACCTGAGAGCTCTACTGGGCTGATATGCCCAACAAAAGGTCTTTCAGATATTCTGGTGCTGTGCCAGTGAGTATATTGCTTGTTTTCTGGTGTGAAAAAAGTACAGTGAGTGAATGGACGGGCATACAAAAGGTGGAAATCATAATAATGATCAAGCTATGATGGAGTGTCTCTCATACAATAGGATATGTAGATGATCATATCATCATGTACTGTGACATGATGGGGCTCTGGAGACTGAAGTACTGGGCTGGAGCGCTCTTATGTGTTGCCAATAGCAACCGGAGAAAACACCAACCGATCTCAAATCTGACGTTTTATTCCAACCCATTCCCCCAGGGGCATGTTAACCGTGCATATAAAAAGAATGCTATTTTGCCTCGTTACTTAGAAACCGGTTATGTGCATTCACCCGAAAATACCCATTCAGTCAGATTCATGGAGCAAAGGAACACACTGAAAACGACCTTAACGATTTTGCTTTGCTGATGAATTACATTATAAAAACATTATAAAAAACAAAACAACGGCACAATGTAACCTTGTGTGAGTCAACAATACAAACCCCAATAGACTACTTTGAGTTTGAACCACTTTGCCAAGATATCTAAATATTGACTTCATCAAAGCTGGGAAAGAGACTAACATCATCAGCATGTTACAAAAGGAATTTGGGAATATAATCTCGTCTAGAATCTACTGACCGTGTGATCAGTAATGAACTATGTGCAATCCATCCTACTTCTCTGTGGCTTTATGAAGCAATTGGTAACATGAAGGTTTACAGGTGGTATTGATGAGTGACATTAGGACTTTGACTTTGATTCTTTTTATCTTGTTATTCCGAGAAATTCCTAATCCTTTTGTTTGGGGGGAGGGGGGGGGGGGGTATTTAAAGATTGTTTGATGTTATTGTTGTCTTGTATGTTAATATCATACAAAAGGACCATGTTGGAAATAAGTGTTCACACTTTCACATGTCATCCCTTGGATTACTGTTTTTACTCGATGCATGAATAAACTCAATCAATCAATCAATTAGGATACTAACAGGTGAGTTTAAGACCAAGCCATGTGCAGTCCATATCCATGCCATCTTAGTGAATTGGTATCACCTGAATAAAAGTAAATCATCTATTTATTTCTTTACGAAATGAATTGTGTTTGCCACACAAGTGTCCAACATTTCATAGAATGATAAGGTTCTATCTCCATTTTTGTCAAAATTTAGTTTTTTACATAATCTGATCCATTCGGTGTTTATTAATGCCTGTGTGGTGTTATTTTTAAAAATGTTGACATTTTGAGTTAGTAATTCATCAAACACAAAGGTTCCATCTCACAGAACATAATGGAATGTAAACACGTTGACGCTCAATATCTCTGAACTGCCCTAAACGGAGATAGAACCTTATCATTCTAAACGGAGATAGAACCTTATCATTCTAAACGGAGATAGATCATTCTAAACGGAGATAGAACCTTATCATTCTAAACGGAGATAGAACCTTATCATTCTAAACGGAGATAGAACCTTCTCATTCTAAACGGAGATAGAACCTTATCATTCTAAACGGAGATAGAACCTTCTCATTCTAAACGGAGATAGAACCTTCTCATTCTAGACGGAGATAGATAGAACCTTCTCATTCTAAACGGAGATGGAACCTTATCATTCTAAACGGAGATAGAACCTTATCATTCTAAACTCACGAATTCGAGAGTACGAATCCATTGTGATTAGCCCCCCCATGCCACCTGACATAACGCCCCCCGACGTCCGGTGTTAGTTTACCTTCTCTGCCATTACACTTTCTCTGCCAAAACAAGTGAATCGAGGTATTTGCTCAATAGACAGCAGCTTAAAACACGTCAAAAAAAATCAACAATTGTTTCACAACAACTTGCACAACATACAACAAAACTAATAAGCGAAATAAAGCAATATAGTACGTACTTGTAGTAGTGCAGGGTGGTCCAGAGAGTCCATGTGTCTGTCCAAAGGTGTCGCGTCTTTGGCGTGCGTCTTTGGCGCGTTATTGAGGACCATCTGACATCCAACCGTCGTAGAGATGGAGAAACACACTCTTTATAAAGTGACAGCGTGAATCCCTCTGTCACAAACAGTTAACGGAGACATATGTGTATATGAAACCCCCCAAAATGACGAGATATTAGGCTATATTGATGGGTTATGGGAGCTCAACGGTTAGTAGCCTGGACTTGGGGAGCGCAGTCTTGGAAGTTTGAGTCAGACCCCAACCGGGAAGACTTGAGAAGGAGGAGCACTTTGCGTAAAATGTTTTTCTTTTTTCTTTTCTGAAGTCACCGCCAGTCATCGAAGCTCTCAATTAAAAAAAAAAAAAAAAGCACCATGTCATTCAGTAGCTCAGTTGCGTGGTGAGCTCTCAGGTCTTCTGACGCTGGTTTTCTCTGTGTACATGTACAAAAGAAGAGATTTGGTAAAGCTGCATTCTCATTTTATGCAATTGTGGAATGCACTGCCAGTTTACATTAGGGATGCAACCTCAGCACTTATGTTCAAGTCAAGACTAAAAACCCATCTTTTTACTATTGCCTTTAAATGACTAAATAATTAAATGATGATTCTATAATGATTGGAGCAATTTGAGCTGCAACGTTTGCAGGAAAAGCGCTATACAAATAAAAGTTATTCTTATTCTTATTCTTATTCTTATTAGTGTTACCCACTCTGGTCACACAGCGTCCCAGTAAAGCTCTCCGGGCAGGAACACTCAAAGGAGTATTTGTGAGGAACCAGGGTACAAATCCCTCCGTTCTGACACGGGTTCACCTGACACGGGTCTGTGGGTCTCCGTGACAAGTGAATGAATACTGAAACACAAGAAAACAGACGGTATTATAAAGAAAATTCTACAACAGCATGTTTGGATACTGGATTCTGATTGGCTAGCAACACAACAGTGGTAAATATCTCAACAACCCACAGTTCAGACCGCATTTCCAGTATCAATGCGCCTCCCAATCAATCTGATTAAGAACACCTGTGCTGACCTACAATGCAATGGTTGATCTTGTTTATGGGACTATATTCTGTGGCGGAAGGATATATGTATTCTGAAACGATTCATGATTGTAAATACATGACTTTAATAACTTTGTATTTATTTTTTTATATTATGTGGTGGCTGTTGTAGAAAAGCAATTGACCATTCGAGGGCGGAGGTTGTGGACTCATTTACCACTGTACAGGGTTTTCCTACTCGGCTTCGCCTCGTGCCACAACCCTGTACCAGTGGTAAATGAGTCCACAACCCTGTACCAGTGGTGAATGAGTCCACAACCCTGTACCAGTGGTAAATGAGTCCACAACCCCCGCCCTCGAATGGTCAATTGCTTCCATACACTAGACAAAAGTATATCGCTTCAATAAAGTTGGAGTATGTAGATAACATTCGGTGTGTTACGCTTCGATGATGATGATGATTGTTATTATTGTTATTATTATTATTATTATTATTATTATTATTATTATTATTGTGACCTCGCGCGTCTCCTGCGCAACACGAACGCGTTGGCTCGAGAGCAAAGCGACAAGTTATGACTAATGCTTCCTGGGGGCTTGAGTTTATGTCCGTAAATTATCAATTACTTTGCAGGGTTTAACTCAATCTATCTAAAACATACACACACACACACACACGAGTAGTTGACAGAGTGCAGCAGCTTGCACTGGGCCTGGTCTTCAAGATACGCTACACCACAAAGACACCCAAGTACCTGTCAACATACTTCCAAAAAGTGAACAACGTCCACACATACAACACCAGAGGAAGCTCCACGAACCACGTTCAACCGCGTTGCACCACAAACAAGGGGTTAAACTCGTTTGCAAACTATGCAGTAAAAATGTGGAACGCCCTTCCTATAATCTTAAAGGAGTGCAAAACACTGCCCACCTTCAAAACCACTCTCAAAAAACATTTACAGGAGGCTGCAATCCGTAACTGGACCCTCTAAAACAACAAAAACAAAAACAAAAATCTGATTAAAAGACCCGAACTACCCACTGTACATACTTTGTGTTTTGTCCCCCGCCCCCACCTGTGGTGTATGTCCCCACCTGTCCTACCCGCTGTACATACCTTATGTTTTGTTGTATTGTTCTTCCCATGATGGATGTACGTTTATCTTGTAGATAGTAATAGTTATTTGTCTGTATTATCTTGTAGATAGTGTAGTATATTTTTACACATTAATAGCCTTCTTATATTCACGTATATTTTACACATATTACACGTATATTTTTATTACTTCAAATACACTTTATTAAATACTTTTATTATTTCAATACAAAAGATCTCGGGAAGATCTTTTGAATTGTCGCGCATGCGCAGTCACACACACACGCATATGCACGCCCCCGAGGGTCTAGGCCAATCAGAGGCCTAGAAGGAAGGGTCATGATTGGCCAAGAACATACTGTGATGTGATTGGCTGAGGGCCGCTATAAAACTTCTGTGCAGAGGCTCGAGCGGCCTGCTCTGCTGACTATCTCGACTGTGACTGTTTTGTGTGCCTGTAATCTGAGGACCCGACCTTTTTTGAATAAATACTTTTAAAACTTTGGCCAGGAATTTTCACCTCTTCTTTTATCACTGAAACAGAGAAATATTCGACATAAGTGGCGACCACGAAGGGACATTTCCATAGCTCTGGATGATCGGTCGTTTTGCAAATCTTCAGGGGAACAAAGGGTAAGTACAAGGCGAAGCTGTGCAAAATAGACTGTGTAAATCGAATGAGCTATATTTAAACCGAATCTTTAATATATAACTGGGTCGAGGTTAGTCAGAGAGAGCCGGGTTGTAAAACCTGTATTGTGAAAAGTGTTTTAATTGTACGATTTTTATCGTGTGTGTGGTTATTGTGGTATAGCAGAGAAGAAGCTGCTGTAGTCTTGTTTTGAGAACAAGGTATTAGCACAAGCTAGGGGGAGACGTTTTTCTAGCGGGCTAATAACTGTGGTTTGTATCAGGCAATAGTCTGGTGGAGTGTAAAAGCTCAGGAGATAGCTCTATTCAAATGGTATGGAATTGGAATTCCTAGTTTGAAAGAGCAGAGTCCGTGCTAGTGAGCAGAAAATAGCGCTATTTTAGAGATATGCATTGTTAAATTACTTGAGAAGCACGGAGGAAAAACGTGGTTTGAATAGAAAGGGCGCTATTTTTTCTTTGTGTGAAACGCATGTCAGAGAAGGCCGCTAGTTGAAAAGGGCGCCATATTTTTTCTTTGTGTGAAACGCATGTCAGACCTGTGGATAAGGCCGCTAGTTGAAAAGGGCGCCATATTTTTCTTTGTGTGAATGCATGTCTGAATTGGCGCCAATTTTTTCCTTTGTGTGAATGGATGCAGACTCAGTAGACACACAGGGCCTAGTAGAAAGGATATGCCATTTTAGAAGTATTTGAATAAGATTATCTTGGCAAATAATACGTTGAACTGCATTGAAAGATATTCTTGAAAATTGCTGTGTCGTGGAGAATAATAATTATTGTGGAAAAGCAGTGTTGTGAAGATTAATCTTACAGTCTTGGCTTCTTTCCCCCTGACATCCATTTTTTTCAAATACACACGCGCGGGTTTTGATAAATTTCAGTACTCATCTCTTAAAAGATAACGATAAAACCATACACATAGACTGGGATTGATAAAAATAGAGATAGAGTGAATTGATCTCGGGGTATTTCAAATAAGTTTAAAGGTACGGTTACTCGGAAAACGGGAGGGAAAACAGAGGCCAGCACATTTCAAACACAGAAGAGAGCATGCGGAGCCAATAGGCCCGCTTTACAGAATATTGGTGAAAGAATCTAAAAGGTTAATGCATATATTGATGTTGTGAATGACTTTTCAGTATCACATTGATTTAACTAATTACTTATCAGTTGAATTAATTATTCAGATCATTCATTTTCTGTTTCCCAAAACAATTGATTGATTCCATAAGTTTTAAATCAATGTATATGATGATATAGTGAATAATTCTAACTAATCATTCATTCCTTTCACTTAACAATTGATTTAGGTATAGATTGTAAAAGTAAAAAAGATAGATTGAGAGTTTTAGGTAAGATATAGTCATTCTGTGAGACATCTTCGGTGTGGCGGCCTCTACTGGTCGAAACACGATGGGATGTTTTTAATTATTTACTGCCCTCTGGTGGATGAAACAAGATAGGACGTTTTTAATTATGTACTGCCCTCTAGTGGATGAAACAATATAAGACATTTTTAATTGTTTGCTGCTCTCCAGTGGACGGAATACGATAAGACACTTTGGAACACTGGTCGTCCATCAGTGCATCCGCCTGAGGTCGACGACATAGTCTTTTACAATGATGAATGGATGGTTACTTCCATTAATTTAAGTAATTACAAATTGATTGAATTAATTATTCAGATTATTTCATTTTCAGTTTTCACAAAACTTTGATCAATTGGTTTATAGTGGTCTAGGGATGACGTTTTCTTCCACAGGATTACATCAATGAAGTGTAAATGACTAAGTCTAGTTGATTGTGCATTCCTTCCGAGTAGCAGGTCGATTTCCTTACAGATTGTAATTGATAATTGATCATTTTGTTCCTTTCAAATAACAAGTCGATTTCCTTACAGATTGTAATGAATAATTAATCATTTTATTCCTTCCAAATGACAAGTCGATTTCTTTAAGTGTGTAATTAATAATTAATCATTCATTCTTTTCCAAATAACAAGTCGATTTCTTTACAGGTTATAATTAATATTTGTAATTTACATTTTTTATTTCAAGTTAAGTTCTTTTTCACAGTTTTTGATTAAGAATAGCAGAATAGTACATATTTGATAGTTGAGCAGTAAAAGGGTTTTTGTGGATCGGTGAATGCTTAGGTGTGACCAGCCTTTGGGATTTAATAATTGTGTTGACCAGAACTGTAATTAGTATTGAATGAGTAATCAAGTGACACATATTCATAAACAATTAGGAAACACATTTAAGTATAAAGTACTTACAAAGTGATTAGATTTAAGTTAATACTGCACTGACATACACAAGAGGCAAATCTGTTGTTCTGGGGTGTAGTGGTTTTGTGTGGGCGGTTAATACAGTTATATTGGACTAGCATTTGTTTAGCAAATAAGGCAAAATAAGGTGGGTTGTAAGAAGCGTACACCTTATCTAATATAGAATATTTTCAGCATATTAAGCAGTATAAATATTTCAGACATGGGAGCCAAACCCAGTAACATTGTGAGGGCTGTTAATACAGACAAGGGAATATTAGCAAATTCATCCCCTGTGGCTATAGTGGAAAAAATGAATCCTCTTGTTAGGGAAATTAGCAAAATGTCTACGAAATGGAATAGCCGTTGGGCATACATTGAACAGCCGTGGCCGAAAGAGGGCAGCCTTAATTTACAAAAAATTGCAACATTGGAAATACTTATCAATGGGCACAAAGCACATCAAAGAGGAAAGATTAGATTAGAGAAACGCAAGTTAGAGTTAGCTATTTTAGATCTATTTAAGGTAGAGGGACAGAAAATAGCTCAGATGGAACCGGAAAAGAAAAAAGAATTGGCCAGAACACTGGAACAGAAATTGAACATTCCATACACAGACATGTGTCCTGTCTCCAGTCCCCCTCCATATGCTAAGGCACTGGAGGACCATTCCCAGAAGAAGAAGGCCAAGAAGGAGCCAAGGGGAAAAGGGGACGACAGGAGTGACGAGGAAGATGACAGCAAAGATGGCCGTGAAGACTCAAGAGATGACGACAGTGCAGACGAAGGCTACCAAGCTCTGGTCAGGAAGATGATAGCCACAGCAAAAAGACACCACAGATGGCTGAAGGAGCAACGAGAAAGGGAGGAAGAGGAAGATTGTCATCGAAGGTCATCAAATACATTAAAGAACTGTCCAGTGCTGATTCGGGGTAACAAGATGGAATATCATCCGTGGCATCATGCAGATCTGTCTGAAGTGATGGACAAACTCCCAGATCTGGAGGAGGGAGGAGATTCGTGGACTACTGAGGTTGACGTGGGACTGACAGGAACGCGGGCCGCGATGGGAGACCTGAAAAGACTCTTAGCCTTTATTGCAGGATTGGAGGCAGGACTTCATAGAGATATCAATACATCAGTTTATGATCCAGAGCTCTTCGCAGCATACAGAGTGCAGGCTTTAGCCCCACAGCAACAGCCACCTGGAGTGCAGACTGCTACTTACCAGTCCTACTCACAGGGGCCACAAGGGGGGTATCCTGCTACTTACCAGTCCTACCCACAGGGGCCACAAGGGGGGTATCCATACCCACAAGGGCCACCAGGGGTGCAAGCGGTTCCATACCAGATGTACAACCAGCCTGGCCAAGGACCACCACCAGGGGGATGGACAGCAGCAGGGAAGAAGATGCTAGAACCGTGTTACCAATGTGACCAGAATGGACATCTAGCCTGTACCTGCTACAACAGGCCCCAGGGGGGCGCAGGGGGGAGCCAAGGAGGAGGATATTGGCCTCCTGCTACACCTGCTCCAGGAGTGATGAACCCTTACAGAGGCCCAGCAGCTGGCCTACAGGGGTGCCCGGAAGATCCGAGTGGGAGGTGCCAGCTGGTGGTGACACAGAAGCCTGAAGGCGCCACGCACCTCCCTATGTCTAGAGAATATGTGAAGACAATCGGATTTGAGGGAATTAAACAGCTGATTCCTACAACTGAGCTTGTAGACTTAGAGTGCAAGGGACAGAGAGCAACTCTGCCAATACTTGTGTCAGAACACACGCCAACAGGGCTGCTAGGGAAAGATGCTCAATGCCAATTGAACTATACAGTGAAATGCACACCTGACGTCTGTCAGGTGACGGTGCCATCCGGTGTTCAGATTCCATCGACAGCCAGAGTGATTAAGCATAGAACAGACCTACAAGCTTTGCCTTTAAAGGGAGCTGATATAGAATATTGGGTTGATGGGTCTTGTTACGGGGTAGGAGAAACTTTGTGCGCTGGGTATTCCTTAGTTAAAGCACAGAATTCAGAGTTTATTGTAGAACAGGCTGAGGCAGTTCCTCAGCCTTGCTCAGCTCAGTTGGCTGAATTGATTGCCCTCACGGAAGCATGCAACTTGGGAACCGGACGGAGAGTGACAGTGTACACCGACTCTGCCTATGTACATAATGTTTGTCATTTTAATGGAGCTGTATGGAGGGGGCGGGGTTTTAAGAGAACTGATGGTACGCCTATACAGCACCACGCACAGATCATGAAGCTGTTACAAGCCATGATGAAGCCAAAGGAATTAGCCATAGTGAAGTGTGCCACACACAGGTCTGACTCATCACATGTCACACAAGGTAACAGGGCTGCAGAGGATGCAGCCAAAGCCATTACAGGAGCAGACAAGGCAGGTAAAGGTCTTCTGGTCACACATGAAAAGCAATTACAGGGCATGGTCACACTTAAGGATTTATTGATGTTACAGAGTAGAGTAACTACGTTAGACAAGAGCGTTTGGCTAGCAAGGGGGGCAAGTCAGGATGACATAGGTCTATGGAGGAATCATGAGGGGTTGGTTGTAGCACCCTCAGATTTATTAGGCATGTTAATACGGGAAGCTCATGGATTAGCACATGTGGCTAGGGGGGAGGTAAGACGCAAGATCACCAAGGAATATGGGTTTTGGAGTCCATATTTGATGGAACAGATTGACCATGCTTTAGGTCAATGTGGGGTCTGTTGGAGAAACAACATCAGAGTGGGTACACCAGTGGTGTCTGGGCATATCCCTACCCCAATAGGGCCACGGGTGGTGGACAGGGGGGTGGATGTACAGAGTAGGCAGGATGTTGTGCCAACAGGTGCCGAGGTCCCCAGAGAACCTGGGAAGGAGGAGCTACGAGGAGATGCTGTGGTGTTGCCAGAGCCAGTGGGACAGTGGAAAGCTGTCCAGATGCCAATGAACCAGAAACCAACGAAGCAGAGAGTGTTGACAGTCTGGAGGTCCAGCCCGGGAGTGTCCAAAGCCTGGGCACCTGTGCTACTGGGGATGCGGGCGAGTACCTGCATCATGCTTCAAATGATGCTGAGGGCAACTCCCCAGACCTTGATCAGCGTGGGAGGGGACCAGGCGGTTGCCTGAACCTCAATGACACTGACGGACGACGACCAGTTAGGAAAAGATGAAAGACTATGAATAGGGTAGTGAAGCAGCAGATCAAAGGGAACGACGGGAATGGATAGCAGATGATAGCATGGCTGGAAACGGTCTTAGGGGCATGGGAAACTTATTTTGCTAAGATGGGTGCACCTATTATAGCAGACATGATTTTTTGACTTTCTTAGGAGACAGGGCCTCATTGACTGTTTTTGGAAAATCAGTCGCTCAGTCCACGTTAATGAACTTTTTAGAAGACTAGTCCTCACCTGAGGTGAAGATCTATGCATTAATGCATTCCCTTTGTCCTGTGCTTACTGTTGGGGAATTATGTGTTATGATAACTGAATGTCATTATTTGTGTATTGTTTGTTTATTTACATTATTTTGGCCAGTCAGGGTGGTACTTGTGCTTTGATAGGCGGTGAATGCTGCAGTTATATTTCGGATTCTGGTAACGCTTTGTATGATTTTCATGAATCTAACAAGAAGGGTGTAGAGGATTTACATAAAGAACACGGTTGGAATATGTTAGATTTCTTTGATTCTGCTTTTTCAGGTATTGGTAATATGATCAGGTCCGTCGCTATTATTTTTGTTGTCATTATCATCTGTATTATGTTACTTGGTATTTTGATCAAATGTTGTGGAAAGTGTATTTCTGATGTTCCTATTAATGCTTTAATGTTGACCAACATAGCTGATGAGCAAAAGCTGGATTCTGTTTTGCTTTCTGATTTTGTTTCCTCTTTTGATGATTTGTTTATTAAGTGATGTTTTATGATTATTTGCTTCGATTACTGTTTGTTTCTTTCTATATCATGTGATTGATGTCAGTTGAGAAGTGGTGTGGTGGTTATGCAAAGATAGGAAAGCGGTTCTGTTCCTAGCGCAACGAAGAAAACGCTCTTGACTGGGAAAGGATATCAATCTGAGACAGCGGTAAAGGCTGTTCTCCAACTGGGTTCATGTGCTAGTAACCTCTGTCCCTGGCGCTTCAAGGACAAAGAAAACATCGGTCGTTGGAAGTTTCTATATTAATTTGTGCATGATGGACTGTGTTTAGTTTAATTGTGGTTGTTATTTTCAAGATTATTTTTGTTATTGGTTGATTTCTATTTTTTGCATGATGTCTTTGGGTTCTTAATAGTTATTTTTTATTTTTTATTTTTTAATTTTTTATTTTTTTATTTTTTTTATATTTTCTTAGCTGTGATATGTGGGGTTTGTGTTTTTGTTTTGGTTTATGTGATCATTTAGTTTCGGAACACCCTCTGGGTGGTCCGAGGGGGGATGTGTAGTATATTTTTACACATTAATAGCCTTCTTATATTCACGTATATTTTACACATATTACACGTATATTTTTATTACTTCAAATACACTTTATTAAATACTTTTATTATTTCAATACAAAAGATCTCGGGAAGATCTTTTGAATTGTCGCGCATGCGCAGTCACACACACACGCATATGCACGCCCCCGAGGGTCTAGGCCAATCAGAGGCCTAGAAGGAAGGGTCATGATTGGCCAAGAACATACTGTGATGTGATTGGCTGAGGGCCGCTATAAAACTTCTGTGCAGAGGCTCGAGCGGCCTGCTCTGCTGACTATCTCGACTGTGACTGTTTTGTGTGCCTGTAATCTGAGGACCCGACCTTTTTTGAATAAATACTTTTAAAACTTTGGCCAGGAATTTTCACCTCTTCTTTTATCACTGAAACAGAGAAATATTCGACAATAGTACTAGTTTTTTTCTTATGTCTGTCTTACATGTAACGATGAATTGAAAATCAAGGACCCCAATTGAAATAAGCCAGTGGCTTTCTTGGGTTTTTATCCTTTTAGTTGACCTTGTATGTAATATGTACTTTCATGTACCTACTTCTGCAAACATTCTAATAAAGTTTTCAATCAATTCAATCAATCAAAACACACACACACACGCACGCACGCACACACACACACACACACACACACATACACACACACACACACACACGGTCAAACTAATTCATCCTACATCCTACATTTCAACATTTTATTTTGGGGGTTTGAGTTCACATAACATGACATCACTCACATGCAATGATTGATTTATCTACTGGACTCTCTCTACATTCTGAAATATTAGTTTGCCCGGTGCTTGTTTTTGCTGTGGGGTTTATGATTGGTCTGTCTGGTGGTCTAGACGGAGTAAATGTCCCCGAAATCCCCCTGTGGCAGCTTCAGAGCAGGGCTGGGCAGTTCGGTTCTGGGTCTGGAGGGTCACAGGGTGTGTGTGTGTGTGTGTGTGTGTGTGTGTGTGTGTGTGTGTGTGTGTGTGTGTGTGTGTGTGTGAGTGTGTGTGTGTGTGTGTGTGTGTGAGTGCGTGCGTGCGTGCGTGCGTGCGTGCGTGCGTGCGTGTGTGTGTGTGAGTGTGTGCGCGTGCGTGTGTGTGTGCGTGCGTGTGTGTGTGTGTGTGTGTGTGTGTGTGTGTGTGTGTGTGTGTGTGCTGGGTCTCATTCATGTATTCCCTCACCACGTGGAGTACCAGTTGAGTGAGCCTCTCTCTGGGCTGAGACCAATCAACCTCTGGCCAATCAACCTCTGGCCAATCAACCTCTACAGAAAGAAAACGACCTATGTCACCTCAGTCCTTTAGGTCTGGAATAGGCCTAGTAAAGTCATAATAATGCCATAATTCTATGGTTAATCACGGAAGGAATCTCTTACTTATATCTGTTTGTATGGTTTTTGATTTGAGCAGATTCACCACAACGCCTTATTACATGTCATCTGTGTGAAATGTTGTAAAATTCCTTATTATCATGACGTCTACCCTCGTCATGCGCTGCCTGGTAGAAAACGCCCCCTCCAGCCGCTCGTTTTGGTACTACAACTTTGGTACTCAACTTTTAGGGTTTTGTTAGTCATCATCGCCCTCTAGTGGTTGTCCTGGGTGAAGAAATCACTGAGTCGCTTCCACTCAGTTATTGGAATGACTAGTGTCCCACCCCACCCCCAGGAATTGAGGACTCACTATAGTAACTTGTGTTGCCGTGTACTAGTAAGTAAGTAAGTAAATAAGTAAGTAAAGCTTTATTTATATAGCGCCTTTCGTACATGAAATGCAACTACACCAAGATGCTGTATACAGTGTGGCTTGTGATGATGATTGAGTTTAAAGACACAGTTAAGGTGTTTCAGGTGTAGTAGTGTTTCAAATACAGATATTACAGATGTTCGCTGGTTAATACTGTAGCGGTTTACATGTAAGGGGTCTAGGGCCAAACCATTTACTATATAGGGAAGTAACTTGTGTTTATTTGTAATGCTTTTTTTTTTGCAGTATATATATATACGTATTACAGGGCAGTGGATGATGTTTTTTTCTGAGTCAGATCAACACTGCGATTTACAAAAAAAACAAAAAGGGAAACATTTGACTGCAGTGCTGGCATATCCCATTGTCTGTCTGTCTTAGAGCCTTTCCCCTCACGTCTGCGCTGCCCTCGGTCCTCGTGACCTTTGAACTCTCTCTGCTCTTCAACGGGTCCTCTTTGCTGAGTGAGTGAGGAGAGCTACGGATACAGAATACGTTTACGTTCACAATTTCGGGCTCAGATAAAAAAGCGCTTCCTTCCTCCGTCCCGACAGCGGACGCCCGTTCAAACGACAACCCGAGCGATGTCAGAGAGGCTCTTTAGAACAACACACACACACACACACACACACACACACACACACACACACACACACACACACACACACACACACACCCTTTCTACACACCACACACACAAACCAATAAAACCCAGAGATTTCCTGGAAATTACAAAAGGGTTGACATTCCCAAAATGACCACAAAAACATTGCGAGTACAAGAGAAAATGTCATGAACTTCCTGCCATTGTTAGGGGATGACTTGGAAAGCTCCGATAAACGCTGTCAGCTGAATTCTGCAGACTTTGACACCAGATCCTAAACGAAACAGTATAATGTGGATTTGCAAAAAGGCTGTACAAGTGCTCTAAAAGTTACCAGCCCATGGGTGTTGCTAGTCACCTTTTACTGGGGCAGGTGCCCCAGCATTGATCTGCTTTGCCCGGATTTATCCAAAGTGCTTTACAACGGTCTCTCATTCACCCATTCACACACACATTCACACACCAATGGCGGCAAGCTACCATGCAAGGCGCCAGTCCGCTCACTGGGAGCAATTTGGGGTTCAGTGTCTTGCCCAAGGACACTTCGACATGTGGCCAGCCGGGGCTCGAACCGCCGATCTGCCAACCTTGCGATCATTAGACGGCGGCTCTACCTTCTGCGCCACAGCCGCCCCATAAAAGCACCCCCCAGTAAAATCTCATATTGAGTTTTAACAAGCTCCTATATTTGGCAGTGGATTCATTTAGATGTGGGAAAAGAATGACATTTTTTTTCTTACCCACAATGTCAAAGGAAGCAGTTTCAACCAAAATATAAGCTGCAGCACATTACTGTATAGTCAGGATTGAAGAATGGTGACGCAACGGGACTAAAGTAGGTTTTGAAGTAATAGCTAAATAAATATCTTATTTTGATTTCGATTTGATTCCAACATTATTGACTCCGTAGATGGACATCAAAATTCTTTGAACGTAGCAGAGAAAGGAAAGCAGTAAGGAGAGATGAGAATGAGAGAGGTAAACAAGCTAGCTAGCTAACCTACTTGTAGGTTCTACGTGTTCTACGTGTATGAGCCATACAACTCTGTAAAGCCAGATCAGAGGAGATAGTTTAATCGTTCACAATCTAATATCGACATATCGGCACACCCCTAGTTGCACCAGAGAAAGAGGAGCAGAGTGGAGGAGATGGAGGAGGAGGAGGAGATGGAGGAGGAGGAGGAGAGATGGAGCTGGATGAACAGTCAGGGCAAAGTGAGAGAGAGGAGAGAGACAGGTGAGAGACAGGTGAGAGACAGAGGAGACCACACCCACCAGAGATGAAACTGAGGGAGCAGTTGCCATAGTAGCAGAGAACATCAGACTGGGGGGGAAACACCGGTGTCCGTAATGCAGAAGGGAGAATTAGTGACCTAGGGGAAAAGCATTGTGGCCCAAACCAAGTGAAGTTGTCCCAATATCCCCAGCACACCTTTGAAAAACAAGCGATCCTTTTAATTCTAACTGGTTCGGAAGCTTTTCACGATTAGAATATTCTATATCTAGAGACGCAGCTTTTTGTTTTGTTTTGGTAAACACATGAAAGCATGACACTTTTTTGTAAATATTGGCCTAATTGGAGAAAAAAAAAGCTCTGGATCTCTTTAGCAAGCATGCTTTCCTGACACGGCTCTCATGTCAGTGCTGCTCTTGGTGGTGTTGTTACACTTGGCAAATGAAGCAAGAAACCAAAGAGAGATGGGAGTAGACATCAGCCGTATTGTGGCTGTCACACAAGTCTTAGATAAACAAAACATTCCATTCCGCGGCCACGTTGAGGGAACCTCCACAGCCACAATCAGGGAAACGTTCTGGAGTGTATGAAACGTTGTGGAGTGTATGAAACGTTCTGGAGTGTATGAAACGTTCTGGAGTGTATGAAACGTTGTGGAGTGTATGAAACGTTCTGGAGTGTATGAAACATTCTGGAGTGTATGAAACGTTCTGGAGTGTATGAAACGTTCTGGAGTGTATGAAACGTTCTGGAGTGTATGAAACGTTCTGGAGTGTATGAAACGTTCTGGAGTGTATGAAACGTTCTGGAGTGTATGAAACGTTCTGGAGTGTATGAAGCGTTCTGGAGTGTATGAAACGTTCTGGAGTGTATGAAACGTTGTGGAGTGTATGAAGCGTTCTGGAGTGTATGAAACGTTGTGGAGTGTATGAAACGTTCTGGAGTGTATGAAACGTTCTGGAGTGTATGAAGCGTTCTGGAGTGTATGAAACGTTCTGGAGTGTATGAAACATTCTGGAGTGTATGAAACTCCTTGGATCCATACCCTAGAAAGTCTACAACCCCTAGGTCTAAATGAGGATTTCGACATGAGTGTTATGCTATGAATAAATTACTTTAGATAATAGTATATGTTCTATGGCATTTTGTATTTATTTTTCTCCTTTTGGGTTTTGTTAGATGCCATGCGATCTACCCACACTACCTTTGCGATCGACATATTGAGGTAACAGCAACTATTGTCACGGAATTAAAAGATGCAGGAATGTTTTCAGTGAATGCAGATGAAGCCAGCGATGGAAACACTGAGCAGTTGATTGTTATCACAGCCGTGCTGATATTCAGTATAACAGCACTCCCTCTCGTGTGATATTGCTTAAGTCAAATACAATAATTTTGCCATTTAGCAGACGCTTTTAATCCAAAGCGATTTACAATTACGAATTACAGGGACATTCCCCCTGGAGTAACTGAGGGCTAAGTGCCTTACTCAAGGGCACACTACCGGTAGTAGTGGTGTGGTTTCAGGCGGAGGATTTGAACTCACAACCTTCCGATCACCAGTCCAACTCACTATCCACTAGACCACCACTACCCATACGCCACTAACACAATGCCTTTCCATTCCAAATAGCAAAAACTAATATTTTCTCAACAAAACAGTAGGCTACATGCCGTTCATAAGGGATTCTTTTATGTCCCCTTTTCTCACGTTGACTTTATCCCCCTCATACCTCCTCCTCCTCCTCCTCCTCCTCCACCACACTGACTGGCCTTTAGAGAGAGGGAGAGAGCTGAGCTGTGTGGGTGTGTGAGTCCCGCTGGAGTCTCCAGCATGTCAAGTGAAGGATTAGTCAGCCCGAATGGTGGATGAAGAGAACAGGCGCGATCGTGCAGGTGGGTGGAACTACGGCCCCCATGTTGGACCACAGAGGGAGCTCATCAGCACAGAGGAGGAATGCTTCTATAAAGAGAGAGCTGACGGGCTGCATTACTGGGTGAACGCATCACATAGAGACGAGCAGATTAGCAGATGTGCGTGCTAAGAGGACAAGGCGGGACAGAAATGTCCATCATGACTTTGGATTCCAGAACTGAGCAGAGTGGAATGTGGAATGTTAGGCCCTAATAGAACTGAGCAGAGTGGAATGTGGAATGTTAGGCCCTAATAGAACTGAGCAGAGTGGAATGTGGAATGTTAGGCCCTAATAGAACTGAGCAGAGTGGAATGTGGAATGTTAGGCCCTAACAGAACTGAGCAGAGTGGAATGTGGAATGTTAGGCCCTAATAGAACTGAGCAGAGTGGAATGTGGAATGTTAGGCCCTAATAGAACTGAGCAGAGTGGAATGTGGAATGTTAGGCCCTAACAGAACTGAGCAGAGTGGAATGTGGAATGTTAGGCCCTAATAGAACTGAGCAGAGTGGAATGTGGAATGTTAGGCCCTAATAGAACTGAGCAGAGTGGAATGTGGAATGTTAGGCCCTAATAGAACTGAGCAGAGTGGAATGTGGAATGTTAGGCCCTAATAGAACTGAAAACAGCGGAACCCCCCTGACGAGAAGAGCTAGAAGCTTTCCTTGAACATGTACCTTGAACCGGGACAGAAGTCTACTTTCCATTGCACTATGGGCTGATGCATAAGATAAAATAATTGTTAAAACGTGGATGAAGCCAATGTCTAAGATATAAATATATATATATATAATTTCTTTCTTTCTTTCTATTTTTATTATTATTATTTCTTTTTTTCTTTGTAATTTTCTTTTCATATAAATGTCATGTTATCATTATTGCCAATTTATTTATTTATTTTAATCATTTATTTATGGATTTTCTTCATGTGTTCTTCATGGGCTTGGGGGGAGAATAGAGGGGAAAAAAATAATGTTTATAAATATTAACAAATATCATATTTGTGTACTTTGTGAATAACCTGCTATCCACAAAGAAAACACACAAACAAAATTTGATCACAAAAAAAAGAAGTCTGCTTTCCACCAGACTGTGGAGACCAGAAAAGAAAGGAACAGCGCATAGATATCCCTATCATATTTCCACAACACCCAGCAGCAAGGAGACACAATATACTGGCTTTGAGTTGATACTCTAAGAATGTTTGACCCTTGAGGTGAGCTCCAGTAAGTATTTGAAGGAATGTTTCATTTTATTGATTTGTCTCTTTGTTTACATACAGAGAATGACCTCCAAACCAGCCTCTCCTAACAGTCTCACTAAAAGGCAGCCGGTAAACAAGGACCTTGTCAGCAAAGGTGTGTATGCAACCACCTTGGCATCGTGTATTACCTCTGGGAAGAGTAAACAAAGACAGTTATATAAAATGTTCCCCTAGCCCTTTCACTATCAGAACATTATGTGCATCTAAACTAAAGGCAAGGTATCACTCACCAATTACTCTGGCCACCAGTAATGGAAGTCCCATTCAGTGTTGCCAGATTGGGGCGTATTCCCGCCCAATTGGGCTACTTATGATCACACTGGGCGGCTTTTAGACTGTGGTTAGGCTGAAAAACAATCCCATCTGGCAACACTGCTTTAGCTTTATGTACTGTAGACCAGT
Source organism: Nansenia antarctica (assembly GCF_963989245.1). Taxonomy (NCBI): domain Eukaryota; kingdom Metazoa; phylum Chordata; class Actinopteri; order Argentiniformes; family Microstomatidae; genus Nansenia; species Nansenia antarctica. Next base: position 28,536,164 of record NC_137683.1, on the reverse strand, counting down.
GGTTCTCAAACCTCTCCTCGGGGACCCCCAGCCGCTCCACATATTTGATCTGTTCCACCACCAACACACCTGATTCTACTAATCAAGTACAAAGCAATTATGATTTGAGAGAGAGAGAGAGGGAGAAGTGAGAGAGAGAGAGGGAGAAGAGAGAGAGAGAGAGAGAGAGGGAAAGAGAGAGAGAAGAGAGAGAGAGAGGGAGATGGAGAGAGAGAGAGGGAGAGAGAGAGGGAGAGAGAGAGAGAGGGAGAGATGGAGAGAGAGAGCAATTATGCTTTGTACTTGATTAGTTGAATCAGGTGTGCTGGTGGTGGGACAGATCAAATATGTGGAGCGGCTGGGGGTCCCCGAGGTTTGAGAGGTTTGAGAACCACTGCTATAGACCACCGACAGAGTCCAAGTCAACTGTTATGAGACCCGCTGAGAGTTAAGTCAAAGGAACAAGGTAATAGTCTCAGTGGTTTGATTCTGAAATCAAATCAATGAATCGGTTGATTGTCAAAGGCAACAGCAAATATCCAGGTGATGAAGAAGGAAATGGTAGATATATACACATGGACAATGTACTTGTCGTGAGCTTAGAATTATCAGGTTCCATCTCCGTTTAGAATGATACGGTTCTATCTCCGTTTAGAATGATAAGGTTCTATCTCCGTTTAGAATGATAAGGTTCTATCTCCGTTTAGGGCAGTTCAGAGATATTGAGAGTCACAGTTTTTACATTCCATTATGTTTTGTGAGATGGAACCTTTGTATTTTATGAATTACTAACTCAAAAATTTCAACATTTTAAAAAATAACACCACACAGGCATTAATAAACACCTAATGGATCAGATTATGTAAAAAACTCAATTTTGACAAAAATGGAGATAGAACCTTATAATTCTAACGTCACGACTTGTTATAAAAGTCTGGATTAGCACTGTAAACTAGACATCTGAGACCACCATGTCCAGACATAGGTGTCAGGTCAGAGGTCAGACATACCCGGAAGCTACCTATTATGTGTCCTTCTATGGTACATAAGTTACATATCATACAAAAATAAAATCATCACATATAAAAATGTGTAGGTCCTAAAAGCGTACATGCATTTGATTTATACACAAATGAATTCATACATCTCTCATACATCTGCGTACCACTGGACTGGATCTAAAAATGACATTTGATTCACGCCATCGCTGCTATCATCCAACTATGACTCGTGAAATATCCTCGACTCGCAATTTCGCTGTGCTGCTGCTGTCTTTGTATGATGTATTACTTACACAGGTACAGTACTGTATGACACGTAGACAACAGGAAACAAAATAGTCATCAACAAATGAAATGTCAAACTGAGAGAGAGAGAGAGAAAGACCAAGACCAAGACCAAAAATACCATCAACAGTGCCATCATTGACAAATGTGACACAGTCTGATCATTTGGTCCGCATGTCGGCAACCAATCAAAATGTTCAGACTTTTCTTTTAAAACACGGAACTACGTTTCAACGTCGTCGAGAATCACAACACAAACTCGCTAGTCAAGCCGAAATACTGCAACGCAATGGATTGGGTGAGTAATCCCCACCACTGATACCTAGTTAACTATAACACTACTGTACATTGTTAGCAGGCTCACAGAACAAGCTGTGTTAGCTGACTAGCGATGTGTCATTGATTTTCAACAACGCGGACATGTATTCACGCTTTTCGAAAGAAAAGTCCGATCATTACATCAGATCTCGACCTGAGGACCTAAGCATTAGAACGTGTCACAAATATTGTGTATGCCAAGTTTACCGTTACGTATGTACGTATATGCATGCTCAAAGTTTGCACTGTGCAAAGCTTGTGTCCTTCCTGTCTTCAGAACTTGAGTTTGTGTTCAAACAGAGCGAGGAGCAGGAGGCAGGCCCAGCCCATTAGCAGGCCCAGGTTCTGCAGGACGAACATGAGACAAGGCCTGTTGGTCTTCACACGACTCATCTCTGGAAGCTGGAAGAGGTGGAGAGAGAGAGAGAGAGAGGAGTGATGAGTGTTTGGGAGAGAGAGAGAGAGAGAGAGAGAGAGAGAGAGAGGGAGAGAGAGGGAGAGAGGGAGAGACAGAGAGAGAGAGAGAGAGAGAGGGAGAGAGAGAGAGAGAGAGAGAGAGAGAGAGAGAGAGGGAGAGAGAGAGAGAGAGAGAGAGAGGGAGAGAGAGAGAGAGGAGTGATGAGTGTTTGGGGGAGAGGGAGAGAGAGAGAGAGAGGGAGAGAGAGAGAGAGAGAGAGAGAGAGGGAGAGAGAGAGAGAGAGAGAGGGAGAGAGAGAGAGGAGTGATGAGTGTTTAGGGGAGAGGGAGAGAGAGAGAGAGTGAGAGAGAGAGAGAGAGAGAGAGAGAGAGAGAGAGAGAGAGAGAGAGAGAGAGAGAGGAGTGATGAGTGTTTGGGATACGTTTTGGTACAATACAGTCTCTCTCTATCTATTCCAAAAATGCCTGCACTCTAATAATCTTATACAACGGATAGATCCGGTCGATTGTCTCTATTGGTCAGTTTGCGTTCCAGCCGTGCCGATATCCACGATATACCACGGGTTCTCGTTCCATAACACTTAAATATGTGATTGTTGTAAGTAAGAGCAGGACGGTGGCAGGCCATCTCACCATCTCCACCAGCGACAGGTAGAGGAAGATACCCGCGGTGACGGTGAAGATCCACCGCTGGACCTCGTCCTCGCTGGAGACGAACAGGCCGATGTAGAGGCCCATGAAGGCGGTCAGCGCGCTCAGGAAGTTCATCAGCACGGCGTTCCTCACAGAGAGACCTGAGCTCAGCAACACTGCAAAGTCACCTGTGGAGAGATAGAAGTAAGTAAGTAAAGCTTTATTTATGTAGCGCCTTTCGTACATGAAATGCAACTCAAAGCACTTTACAATAGTCAAAGCACGTTACAATAGAAGAGAGAGAATGAGAAAGAGGATGAAACCGTGAGAAACCATGTAGGCCTCCATGTGTCCAGTTCTCAGCATTTGTTAACACTAGAACAACAACTAGACGTGCCTTTTTTACCTACTAGTTAGTAGAGTCTAATAGACCCCCTCTTTTCTGCTGTTTACACACAGACCACTAGAGGGCGCTTCTTTTAAATTAGCCTGCCTCCTACACAGAAAAAACCCCTGCAAAATAGCTTCATACTAGCTTATCCTGATGTGATTTTGAAAATGTAAGGTTACTGGGTGGTAGAAGGCACATATCTAGGAAAAGTCATGAAAGGAGGGTCCTGAAATTTGATCGAGTGCAAAGATATCATTTTTCTTTTGACTCACGAGGTCAAATAACCCCATCACGGCTGTTCTAGTGTTTAACTAAAGATGCAAAAACAATTTTAAATCGTAGAACCCAAACGAAGAACAAAGTGTCCCCAAGCCAAGGACTGTGACCTGTGACCTGCGGCTCTGTGACCTTTGACCTCTGTGACCTCTCACCCATTTCGTGTGGGATTTCGTGGCACAGGATGGCTACGGTGGTGGCGAAGCCCGTCTCCGCGGACGACGAGAAGGCCGCCCCCACCACCAGACCGTCGGCAAAGTTATGGAGGCTGTCCCCGACAATTACCATCAGGGCCAGCAGAGGAACCCCCTGTTCTGGGAACACAAAGAGGGTCTGTGTGAGTGGGCTCTGGATTGGAAACTCGTCTGTGACGAACACACTTGTCCAGGTCCAATTGTGTCTAATTACACACCACACACTGTACAGGGGGGAGCTGTGGCAGTGTGTGTGTGTGGGGGGGGGGAGAGGGGGGGGGGGGGAGTGTTTGATTGATTTTGATTGAAAACTTTATTAGAAGATTTGCAGAAGTAGGTACATGAAAGTACATATTACATACAAGGTCAACTAACAGGATAAAAACCCAAGAAAGCCACTGGCTTATTTCAATTGGGGTCCTTGATGTGTGTGTGTGTGTGTGTGTGTGTGTGTGTGTGTGTGTGTGTGTGTGTGTGTGAGTGTGTGTGTGTGTGTGTGTGTGTGTGTGTGTGTGTGTGTGTGAGTGTGAGTGTGTGTGTGTGTGTGTGCTGATCAGACAAAACTGAGCATTGAAAGACTTAGCATTGAAAAACTTAGCATTGAAAGACTTAGCATTGAAAAACTTAGCATTGAAAGACTTAGCATTGAAAAACGTAGCATTGAAAAACTTAGCATTGAAAGACTTAGCATTGAAAAACTTACTTTTCTCATCGGCCGGGCTCGTTGTGTCCAGCTCATCTGAAGTTATCTCTGTGCATTCCAGGTCCTCCACCGTTCCCTGTTGGCAGAGAGATAATTAATTATGCGTTTTATTATAATGACATTTTATAAACTTTCCATCCAGGAGTGCAAAATAACAGCATCCGCACACTCAAAAACGAGTTGGCACCTCTTGTAAACTAGCCTGCCTCCTACACCGAAAAACTGCAAAATAGCTTTATAATTTATTAGCTTATCCTGATGTGATTTTGAAAATGTAAGGATACTGGGTGGTAGAACGCACATATCTAGGAAAAGTCATGAAAGGAGGGTCCTGAAATTTGATCGAGTGCAAAGATATACAAAAACAATTACTCACTTGGTCAAATGACCCCACCCATGGCTGTTCTAGTGTTAAAGCAGCTACCAGTTGAGCTATTGGAACGGAGCAATGCATATGCTGTGCAAAAACTGTGCAAAAACGTAGTTTATTGCAAGCTTTCAGTCATAGACCTTCTTCAGGCATAAACATTCCATCCAGAGAAATAGTCTAGAATCAGAGATTCCTGCTCGATCTGTCTCTGCCCATATCATGCGCACACCGCATACTGTAGATACACTGAGCCTAAACAACCATGGGCCAGTTTCACAGACAAGGCTTAAGCCTAATCCTGGACTAAAAACCATCTTCAATGGAGATTTTACATTGAAAGTGTGATTTTGTCCAGGACTAGGCTTAAGCCTTGTCTGTGAAACCGGCCCCATGTCTTCTATCCTTGCAAGGCCTTTAACAATTCAACACTAGCATCGAGGTCTCCTACACAAAGACCTGTTCCATATCTACTCCCACACTGTTCACTTCTCCTGCAAAACAACACTCTGCTGTATGAATGTGTACCCAATGTGAGTCTGAGCACTCTAGAACACAGAGAATCTTGAGCACTCTAGAACACAGAGTCTTGAGCACTCTAGAACACAGAGAGTCATGAGCACTCTAGAACACAGAGAGTCTGAGCACTCTAGAACACAGAGGCTCACACCAACAGTTCAAACTGTGAAATACTTTGCCAGAATGTGATGAATCATTGAATCTTGTGATTTTATATTTATTCAACCTCACCCCTCCCACACAGTGATGACAGAACATTGGCCCACTCCCCCCCCCCCCACCACTCAGTCCTGTCTTGTCTAATAGTGATAGGGTTGTTGAAAACGTCACATTCTAGAAGAATAATACTATTATTTAGCTGATCCAAAGCGACTTACACTGCAGTGAGTGCATCCACTTTTCAGTATACTGAAGGTATAGGCAGCACTCAAGTTGAGGGGGGATGAGGGGGGATGGCATCCCCCTTGAAATAGAAACAGTCAAAATCATCCCCCTTCTAAAACTGCCATCCCCCCTTTCCATCCCTTATGTCATTTTATCAATGGACGTGGTATTACTGCTATTTCAACATTTAGTTCTGCGCATATTGAGTAAAATACTGTGGGCGAGGGGGGGAGGGGGCACGCACACATGCAATGACATTTTTACCAAGTCACTGACCCTGAAGTCACTGACACTGTGGGGATGCTAAAATTGTCCCCATATGATAAAATCCACCATCCCCCCTGATTTTTTTCTTTTACAACTTGAGTACTGGGTATCGGTCCCAGGCAAAACCGCCGACATGGCATAACACCGAATTGTGTTCGACCAGATCAAAGTGAGTTGAGAGATTTGTCATCATCCCGCTCTATTTGTAACTGTCCAATCAGCGGACAGGAACAGTCATACCGCTGCAGCTGCTGCACTTCAAAAAGACCTCAAACACCCTCGACTGCACTGTTTACCCTCCGCAGACGGCTCACGTCAAAACACCTCTAGAAAAGGGACGTCTATGTAACCATCATAGCACCTTCAGCTTATACTCTATTTATGTCCTCTAGCTTGTGTTAGAGGGGGTTTAAGGGTAAACTAGGGTACTGTCTACCTCTAGCTTGTGTTAGAGGGGGGTTAAGGGTAAACTATAGGGTACTGTCTACCTCTAGCTTGTGTTAGAGGGAGTTTAAGGGTTAACTATAGGGTACTGTCTGCCTCTAGCTTGTGTTAGAGGGGGGTTAAGGGTACACTATAGGGTACTGTCTACCTCTAGCTTGTGTTAGAGGGGGTTTAAGGGTACAGTGGAGGCTACCATCTGACCATTAACACTAGAACGGCCGTGCCTATTTCACCTACTCTTAGCGTCGCCTCGGGTTGTCAAATGACCATAGTCTTTAGAATGGGTAGTTCTAGTTTGCGCCTCTTGTAAATTAGCCTGCCTCCTATACAGAAAAACTGCAAAATAGCTTCATACTAGCTTATCCTGAGGTGATTTTGAAAATGTAAGGATACTGGGTGGTATTACGCACGTATTTAGGAAAAGTCATGAAAGGAGGGTCCTGAAATTTGATCGAGTGCAAAGATATACGAAGAAAATTACTCACTTGGTCAAATGACCCCACCCATGGCTGTTCTAGTGTTAAAGCAGCTACCAGTTGAGCTACTGGAACGGAGCAATGCGTGTGCTGGGGGAAGGACACACCCACTCACCAGCTGCATGGTGGAGATGGACTTGCCCCTCTGCGATTGGCCGTTGCAGTTGAGGGAAAGGTCATGGGAATGACCCTGCAGGATGAAAAGAGGCCAATTAGTCTACAGTCAGTCAGTCAGTCAGTCAGTCAGTGAGTCAGTCAGTCAGTCAGTCAGTCAGCCAGTCAGTCAGTCAGCCAGTCAGTCAGTCAGTCAGTCAGCCAGTCAGTCAGTCAGCCAGTCAGTCAGTCAGTCAGTCAGCCAGTCAGTCAGTCAGTCAGACAGTCAGTCAGTCAGTCAGACAGTCAGTCAGACAGTCAGTCAGTCAGTTAGTCAGTCAGTCAGCCAGTCAGTCAGTCAGCCAGTCAGTGAGTCAGTCAGTCAGTCAGACAGTCAGTCAGACAGTGAGTCAGTCAGTCAGTCAGCCAGTCAGTCAGTCAGTCAGTCAGTCAGTCAGTGAGTCAGTCAGTCAGTCAGTCAGCCAGTCAGTCAGTCAGTCAGTCAGCCAGTCAGTCAGTCAGCCAGTCAGTCAGTCAGCCAGTCAGTCAGTCAGTCAGACAGTCAGTCAGACAGTCAGTCAGTCAGTCAGTCAGTCAGTCACATGCCACAGTTAGAGGCACCTGGCTGCACAGTCAGCCAAGCCTTGGCCACAGAGGACTCAAGCACACTCAGGACAGACGATGACTCTCTTTTGGATGAGTCTCTACTGAACGCTCAATGACAGTGTCGTGATTCACTACAGGAGAGTGAATCAGCCGGCTGTTTTTCTGTTGGTCAGGGATGTTTTAATGTCTTAATCGTGACGTTAGAATTATACGGTTCTATCTCCATTTTTGTTCAAAATTTAGTTTTTTTTTTACATAATCCGATCCATTAGGTGTTTATTAATGCCTGTGTGGTGTTCTTTTTTAAAATGTTTAATTTTTTTTCTCACAAAACATAATGGGATGTAAAAACGTTGACGCTCGATATCTCTGAACTACCCTAAACGGAGATAGAACCTTATCATTCTAAGCTCATGTTGTTATGTTCAGGTCTGTTTTGTTTGATTGTTGGATTGGATTATCAGTGCATTCCTTGTTTTTTTCAATACACGGGAGACTGTAACAGAAGAATGTAAACGCAGTTTTGGAGACGTGCGTCACTGTTATGACTGCTAGCAAAAGTAAGCTGAGTGGTTAAACAGTAAATATGTGACAGGGTCTGGTGAAAAAGTCCTCAAGTAGGGCAATAGTTGGAGAAGATATGCTCATGTGAATGTTGGTACCCCTCAAACCAAATAGCAGAGAAACTCGCTCTGAGTTTCTGCAAAACAGCTGCTAATAAGAAACATGGCTACGAACATCTAACTGCATGTTTTGCACATCACAAACGTCCTTGCTTTTTTTTTTTGCACATCCTTGCTTTTGAACACATCCTAAAACGTTCGTTTGTTTACAAGCCGTGTATCACTTACCCAGTAGCCTACGACAGACAGTACAGTGAATCCAATTCACAAATTATAAGTATGTAGTATTCCTAAAACTGTTGTTTGTCATACTTAAACACTTCAACTTTCGGAATATGCGTGACTTGAGAGACTTGAGAATTGCCGATATCGGGACCTTTTCACCAGACCGTGTCACATATGTTCTGATTAGGCCCAAGGTTTACGGTACTTAGCTTGCAGGTAAGGTCAATGTTGGAATTTAATTAATAATAATAATTAATAATTTTGACATTTAGCAGACGCTTTTAATCCAAAGCGACTTACAATTACAAATTACAGGGACATTCCCCCTGGAGTAACTGAGGGCTAAGTGCCTTACTCAAGGGCACACTAGTAGTGGTGTGGTTTCAGGCGGGATTTGAACTCACAACCTTCTGATCACAAGTCCAACTCACTATCCACTAGACCACCACTACCCCATTTACTGGATTTTACTGCAATGTAATGTACTGTGAATGTTCTCCCACGCTGACCATTCGCTGCTAGCAATCATAACGTTGTCTCCAAAATTGACGTGGCTCACTAATATTCTGCAGTTTGTGACGTAGCCTACAGACTTTCAAAAGCGTATTAACAAGAATACAGATGAGTCAATACAGAGAGAGAGACAGGTGTGTTCATGAAGACGACCTTACATGAGACGGCAACACGAGGGAGAAGATCCTTTCGATCAGGAAAAAGCCGTAGATCCCGCCGATGATCCCCAGCATCTTCCACAGATACTCCTTGCCCTCGGTAAAATGATGGTCGTCATGGTGACTGTCGTCGTGGAGGCCAAGGATCTCCAAAGGAGACAGGGAGAGAAAAGAGTGAGACGTTTACTCTATGCTCTGCGGTGGATGGTACTGTCTATGTCCTATATCTATGGTACAGCTCTATCTATGTCCTATATCTGTGGTACATCTCTATCTATGTCCTATATCTATGGTACAGTTCTATCTATGTCCTATATCTGTGGTACATCTCTATCTATGTCCTATATCTATGGTACAGTTCTATCTATGTCCTATATCTATGGTACAGTTCTATCTATGTCCTATATCTATGGTACGGCTCCATGTCCTATATCTATGGTACAGTTCTATCTATGTCTTATATCTATGGTATAACTACATGTCCTATATCTATGGTACGGCTCCATGTCCTATATCTATGGTAGAACCACAGGCCCTATACCTGTGGGATGAGGTGCAGGAGGGCGTCTCCTGAGAGGGTGCCCACCGCCAGCCCCACGAACAGCTGCAGGACCAGGGCGTAGGTCTCCTGGCAGGAGTTGAAGAAGATCAGGCAGATCCCCAGCATGGAGCCCACGGTGATGAGCAGGACCGCCGCCGTGCTGTAGCCATACTCTACAGAGAGAGACCATAATAATAATAATAATAATAATAATAATAATAATGGGGCCTGCTGTCCACCCCCCGCACCAACCTACGGACCTTTGGGGACAGAGCCTTCAGCGTGGCTGCACCTACCTCTGGAACTCCATCCCCACAGTGATCCGCAACGCCCCCACCCTGGACTCCTTCAAATCAGCCCTCAAAACCCATCTGTTCACCAAGGCCTTTGGCCCCTAGTCACTGTTTCTGTTTTGTTTGTTTGTTTTCTGTTTTGTCTGTCTGACCATTCCCCTTTAGAATTGGAAAGCATCCTTGGGTTTTTTGAAAGGCGCTATAGAAATTAAAGTTATTATTATTATAATTATTATAAGGTGGGGAGTGTGTCTATGTTCCCACAGCCCCATGGTCCCACAGCCCCATGCACCCACATTTCTAAGTAATCTAACTAACCCTAACCCTAACCCTAACCTTAATTTCGTGAAAATCTGTAATTGTGCATTTTCGTTTTTTAAACAGTCCCAATAGCGCCACCTATGAAATATGAGAAATGTGGGAGCATTGGGTTGTGGGAACATAGGGATGACCCCATAAGGTGCATGAAAGAATGGACATGCTCAATGTGTTAGCCATTAGCTATAAACGTGACATTTGTGACAGTCTGATCATTTGGTCCTCATGTTGGCATCCGATTTAATGTTCTGACTTTTCTTTTGAAAAATGTGAATACATTTCCGTGTTGTTGAAAATCAACGACACATCGCTAGTCAACTAACACAGCTTGTTTTGTGAGCCTGCTAACAATGTAAAGTAGTGTTCTAGTTAACTAGGTAGCAGTGGGGATTACTCACCCAATCCATTTCGTTGCAGCATTTTGGTTTGACTAGCGAGTTTGTGTTGTGATTCTCAACAATGTTGAAATGTAGTTCCGTGTTTCAAAAGAAAAGTCTGAACATTTTGATTGGTTGCCGACATGCGGACCAAATGATCAGACTGTGTCACATTTGAGTGCAGTCAAACTAATTGATCGGTTGTGGAGATCATCAGTGTGTGGGTCTTACTCTCGATGGCGCTGGGGGGAGACCCTCTAGTTGTTGACTCTGTTGACTCGCAGGCATTGCCTAGCAACTGCTGGATGATAGCAGGGCACATCTGTCTGAAGTGATCCCGGGAAATCGGCAAATGGGGATCCAGTACAAAAATGTCCACCAGCTGATTGGCTGAGAAGCACACCTTGGTAGAGAAGAACACAACATATTACATATCATATCAACACTAGAACAGCCGTGCCTTTTTTACAGGGTTCCTACAAGTTTCAACAAATCACATTTAAGACCTTTTTAGACCTTTTTTCAGACCTCTTTGAATACAATTTTAGACCTATTCACAACACCATATGATAGCTTTTTGTCATCCTCGAGGTGATGAAATTAGGGATTTCACTGCCATACAGACAAAAAAGTAAGCGAATTGGCATTTTTTTGGTTCCAGCTTGATTAATGCTTGATTAATTTCCGCGTAAATAGATGTGGTCGGATTCCTTGCAGGATCTCATTTGTAAGATCTAGCACAAAAAATGTAGGCCTTGTAAATTGGATTGCTGGATTTGAGACTTAAAGGCTTTTTAAGACCAGCGTGGGAACCCTGTTTTACCTACTATAAGAGCCGCCTCGAGGGTCAAATGACCATAGTCTTTATAATGGGAAGCTGCTATTTACACACAACGACCAATAGTTGGCCGCTTGTAAATTAGCCTGCCTCCTACACAGAAAAACTGCAAAATAGCTTTAACAGTTAATTCATGTTGATACAACCCACCCGTAGTCTCCTCCAGGTCTCATCTACATCTCAGTCTCACCTGTGTCCAGTCTTGGCTGATCCCAGCAGCCTCCTGGCCACATCCATCCAGCTGGAGCCCCGCCCCTTTCTGGGTGAAGCTCCGCCTCTTCCTGCTGTGTGGGTGAGAGGCCCCTCCTCCCCCTACACCCAGCTGGTGCAGCAGCTCCTCCAGATCTACGCAGGGGGACAGACTGATGATGTAACAATAGACTGATGATGTCATCATTTACATTTTTGGCATTTAGCAGACGCCTTATTCCAAAGCGACTTACAATCAATATATTTGACTAAGCAAGTGAATAATCAATCCACCAGTCATAGCAGGAAGAGTAATCTAGCTCAGGCCAGGGACCATTGGCAGTCTCTGTGATAGAAGGAAACGTTTTTTTGGGGGGGAGAACAGAGAAACAGTACAAGGGGGGCAGTAGAAATCTTAGGGGACACAGTAAAGGGGAAAAGCGGGTGTGTCAGGAGACGCAGTGCTGGGGGGTAGTAGATGTCTCAGGAGACACAGTGCTGGGGGGTAGTAGATGTCTCAGGAGGAGCAGTTAAGGTGTAAGCTGAAGAAATGAGTCTTCAGTCTCCGACAGAAGATGGTTAGTGACTCTGCAGTTCTGACAGCCGTGGGAAGCTCATTCCACCAGTGCAAAGATATAACTCTTTTTTTACTCACAGGGTCAAATGACCCCCCCACCCATGGCTGTTCTAGTGTTAATGACAGTTGGGCTATTGTACCCATGACGTGGAGGTTGCTGGTGCAGTTGAGGGTCTGGTAGATGTAGTCGGTGAAGAAGGCGGGCGAGGGGAGGTTCCTCCTGCTGAAGCAGCGGCCGTGGAGGGTGTGGCTGATGATGGCCGACGCCAGTCTGGACACAGAGGACGGGTCAGCACCTCGGCTGTCCGTCACCCCCACCTCCTCCATTAGACGGGAGGCATCCAGGCACTGTAAGTAAGTAAGTAAGTAAGTAAGTAAGTAAAGCTTTATTTATATAGCACCTTTCATACAAGAAATGCAGCTCAAAGTGCTTTACAACAGGAATAATAACATAAAGTGAATATAAAAACATGTAAAAAAACATATACAGGCATATAATGAATATAAAAGCAGGGGAAAACAGTAAAAAGAAAAGGTAAAGATAAAATACAATAAAATACATTTTAAAAAGGGAAACAATGTACAACCTCTGCCTTAACGATCCGGCAGCGTCAGATCACAGTATTCTAACCAACTGGATTTGTACTGTCGTCTGTCAACTGGACCTGTAGCCTAACAGACTAGAGAACCATGCCTGCTCACCTCAGACTAGAGAACCAGACCTGTTCACCTCAGACTAGAGAACCAGTGTGTTCACCTCAGACTAGAGAACCAGTGTGTTCACCTCAGACTAGAGAACCAGTGTGTTCACCTCAGACTAGAGAACCAGTGTGTTCACCTCAGACTAGAGAACCAGACCTGTTCACCTCAGACTAGAGAACCAGACCTGTTCACCTCAGACTAGAGAACCAGACCTGTTCACCTCAGACTAGAGAACCAGACCTGTTCACCTCAGACTAGAGAACCAGTGTGTTCACCTCAGACTAGAGAACCACGCCTGTTCACCTCTGTAGGATCACATCAAATCAAATCAAATCAAGTGTCATTTCTCACGAAATGTGACCCACATTCGCGCTTCACAGAGAGCAGAGAAGATAAAGCAACAACTAAGATGGACATTTAAAAACACATGATGACAGAACACGCAAGCAGGCAAGCAAGGGGCGAAAACTCACGCGTGCGCCTCCCATACAGACAGTGTTTCTGCTGCAGCTCTACTGCGGAGCTATTGATAGCTATTGACAGTTGTATGACAATGTACATTTGCTACTGACAATGTACCCTGTCTTTGTACATGGAGTTTACCCTCGTTGAGAGGGAGAGACTTGTTTACACAGACATGTCTGGACTTGTCAGAGAACTTGTTTACACAGTTCTCATTTATTTGTATTTATATTTTTGCAATGTCCACACTTCTTTTTCACTTATTAACAACAGAGAGCGGTGTTGATTTCAAAACATTTTTTTTAATGACATTTACAGATATTAAACATTGAAACTGTAGTGTATGTTGCTGGTATGATGTCAATATGACAGATCATTAACAGATTGATTTCACACGCACGGGAGGTTGACGTCTGCGGTGTGTCCCAGGCTTGGCCCAGGCTTGGCCCTGTCTTACCTGGGAGTGAGAGGAGGAGGAGGAGGAGGAGGAGGTCTTACCTGCGAGTGAGAGGAGGAGGAGGAGGAGGAGGAGGAGGAGGAGGAGGTCTTACCTGGGAGTGAGAGGAGGAGGAGGAGGTCTCGGGGGCGGGGGGTTGGTAGTGCTGGTTGATGAGCTGCAGGATACTCTCTGTCTCGTTGGAGGAGAGGAAGCCGCTGTCCTCTGTGGGCTGGAGGTTGGTCAGGGCCAACAGGTAGTACTGGTACGTAGGGGACGAGGAGGAGGAGGAGGAGGAGGAAGAGGAGGAGGAGGGGGAGGCAGTGTCGGGTGTGCAGAGGTCCTGCATGTTGATGATGTAATAGAGCAGAACGGTGGAGACTCTGCTGTAGTCTTCCTCAGTGAGGTAAACCTTCCCATCATCCTCCAGGACAGAGAGGAGCAGGTCCGGGGTGAGGCACTGTAACCATAGCGATGAAAGGTTAAATATAAACATCAAACTGTTGGCCGTTATGCATCTGTCCTATAACTCCCATTACGAGGACGTGTCAATGATTCCGAGTCAGAGTGTGTGTGTGTGTGTGCATTGTTGGAAAACATCTCAAAGAAAGAAACATTTCAGCTAGCTGCTTGACAAATAAATGAAACCTTTTACTGTAACCTTGCAAAACAAGCCAGGAATCACCCGATAAGTCTACTGACTTTCCCAAAGAAGATTTAACTCGTTATAACTGAGAGATTAAACCAGATCAGTCATCAGTGAATTATGTGCGGTGAATTAAGAGGAGGGCCAGTAAATTGAATTACATATTCATTTAATGTCAACGTCCTCTATCCTCTCCTTGTAATGTCCAATAATAGGCCTCTAGTGTCCTGTACGCATGGCATTCAAGGGCTCTTTGTGAAACCGAGGGACTTTGTGTGGGGTTGAATACAGGCCTGCCCAGACACACATAAACACACACAAAACACAGAACAAGGGAGCAAGAGTGTGTGTGTGTGTGTGTGTGTGTGGGGGGGGGGGCACTAACCCTTGCAAATGATTATGAATGCAACAATTCAAACGGCGAACAAAGCCTACATGTTTCAGGGTTGTACACTTCCATTGAACTGAGTTCAATGTCCCTGTTTCTAAACCCCTTCCGCGGCTCAGCACTCGACTACCTAACTTATCCCATTCATTAAAGAAATCGTGACGTTAGAATTATAAGGTTCTATCTCCATTTTAGTCAAAATTGAGTTTTTTTTTTACATAATCTGATCCATGTGTTTATTAATGCCTGTGTGGTGTTATCTTTTAAAATGTTGACATTTTTGAGTTAGTAATTCATAAAATACAAAGGTTCCATCTCACAAAACATAACGGAATGTAAAAACTTTGACGCTCGATATCTCTGAACTACCCTAAACGGAGATTCTAGAACCTTATCATTCTAAGCTCACGAAATGTGTAGCCTAAACCAAGTTAACCAAGTACCCCCCTCCTCCCCAGACTAACTCCCCCTTTTTTGGGGGGGTTACGTATGTAAGTGTTATGATGTCAAGTTGGGAGGACATCCAAAAGCCGCTCAGCTTGAACACTCCGTAGGGGTCAAGACCTTTAAGCCCCAACACACACTCACATTCCAGCCATAACAAGCAGCGCTAAGCATGAGGTGAAAGCACATACCTGTCTACTCTAGTAGTAGGGGCTGTATAGAAGTTTGACATACCTGTCTACTCTAGTAGTAAGTGCTGTATAGAAGTTTGCCATTTAGTGTCTACTCTCGTAGTAAGTGCTGTATAGAAGTTTGACATTTAGTTTCTACTCGAGTAGTAAGTGCTGTTTGTACTCTATAGAAGTTTGCCATACTTGTCTACTCTCGTAGTAGCTGCTGTTGGTGCTCTATAGAAGTTTGCCATTAGTGTCTACTCCAGTAGTAAGTGCTGTTGGTGCTGTATAGAAGTTTGCCATTTAGTGTCTACTCTCGTAGTAAGTGCTGTTTTGTTTGTACTGTATAGATAGACGTTTGCCATTAGTGTCTACTGTATACTGGATACAAATCCTGCAACCCACCCCCCCCAACCCCCTGAATGGCAACAGAATCTCTGTATTAAGGAACTTGTTTCATGTTTTTACAATAACGAACTAATCCTGTTAGTCCGGGGCTTACCCAGCATTAAGCAGCAGATGTGTTTGCTGCCCTCATTAGCTGTTTACTGTGTCGAAGTAACAAGCGCTAGCCCCCGTGAGACGATAACAAGCTAGTTTTCTAGAAAGTTCCAGAACGACCCTGTTCCTTACCCTGTCACAGAGCTCCTGCGACCCTCCGATCCTCTCCGCGCATCGCACAGCGTGGAGGAGAGAGGAGAGCAGGAGGCCTGTCTGGTTCCTCTGGAGCTGAACCTGGCCCTGGCTCCCCTGGCTCCCCTGAGTCCCCGGTAGGGCCAAGACCTGGAGAGCTTCCTGCAGGTAGCTTCCCCCTCCTCCTCCTCCTCCTCCTCCTCCTCCTCCTCCTCCTCCCTGCCCCTGCACCTCCACCACCGCCGTCCCCAGCAGGCCGAGGTGCAGCAGCAGTAGCGCGGGGACGACGGCACGGCCACCACCCGACCGCATGGTTCCTCCTGGGGCCCCCATGATCCTCCCTACACGCTCCTGGGACTGACTGACTGAGGGCTGGAGGAGGAGGAGGAGGAGGAGGAGGAGGAGGAGGAGGAGGAGGGAAGAGGAGAGAGAGAGAGAGAGCACAGAGAAGAGATGGGGAGATGGGAGTTGTACACGTATTAAGCAGAGAGAGAGAGAAGGAACAAAAAAGAGAGAGAGAGAGCACAGTCAAGAGATGGGAGATGGGAGTTGTACACGTATTAAGCAGAAAGCCAAGGAACCAAAAAGAGAGAGAAAAAGAAAGAGAGAGAGAGAGAGAGAGAGGACTGTAAATGGTACTAGCAGATACAGAAAGGAGGAAAAAGAGAGACGGCGGAGAGGAACAGAGAGAGTTATGTGTCCCGGCGGAGGGAGGAGGGAGGCGTTAATAATGGGCCCGCCTGCCAAAAAATCTAGCGAGGGACTGACTGACTGACGGACAGCAGGAGGGCACACCGAATTAGCCCCCAAAGAGGCAGGGATGGCCAGCCCAGACCCCCGGCCCCCCCAGCCCACAACAAAGGGATTAGTGCAAGCAAGTGAGCGAGAGCACGGGGGGAGGAGAGGAGAGGAGGGAGGCAGGGGGAGGGGAGGGTAGGGAGGCTTTGATTCTAAAGAGAAATAATTGCTTCGTATGGATCCAGTCTGTGCTACAGTCTCATGTCAGTAATGAGACCAGACCAGTGAACAGTGCCACTGAACAGAAACCTGCAGGAGTGGACTTGGTACACAAAGAGGGTAACTCGTTAACTTTGTGTGTCGTGGTTCGGGGAGGGGGAGGGGGGGTGAACTGTAAGCTACAGTATGTACTGTATCAGTCAGACAGACAGACCGACCGACCGGGAGAAACTCCTGACTTCACGTCATTCATGAACAACCGACGACCGACGACATTCCTCGACAGAACAGTACCGTGCAGATTAGAGAGTAAAGCCACTGAATTACAGCAACACTGAGACTCGGGAGCACATTACCCAAGTATATATCACTCTGAGGTGGAAGTGTGCTGGGTGTTATTATTAAACCGGATGTCTCATTATGTCTTCCTGCTCACCAGTGAGTGAGTCAGCTTTTGAATCATGAATTTTATCATGGAACTAAAAAAGATCTCAAGGCTCGAAGAAACGCAATCGAATCCCACAGCATGACGAGAGCGTGAGAGGGGGTCGCTAACGCGGTGAGCAGCAGCGAGAGGGGCGCGCTGCCGCGTAACAGTCCCAGAAGCCTCGAGCCTCGTGAACGTTAAAACAGAAGGTCTGTTTATTCGTAGACGCGGATGCTCCCTGAGTCACCCTGGATCAGATGTAAAAAGTGCACGCACACAACCGCCAACGCTAGTTCGCTAGCTCTGACTTCCTGCTCAAGATTCCAACATCCTCCCACACCGTGTATCCTGAATGTCACACAGACCTGAACAACTGAACAACACTCACTTCTGTAAAAACAACAACAACATAACAACAACAGTACATTTAGCCGAAAAACTTTGACTTTTGGGGGAAATTAAAGACAAATAAAGACAAATAAAACCCACATGAAGAGACTTACTGTACTGGTCTTCCCTCTTTTAGCTTTGGGCAGTTAGGTGGGTTGTCTAAGGGGCTGGTTTGGTTCCCCCTGTGCAGGATGGAGAGGCAGGGTTTGTTTTGGGAGAATTCCTGGGCATGGGGGTAAAACCCTCTTATGAGACGTAAGAATTGGGTAAACTCTCCAGGATTAGCTGCACTCTGCCTTATAGGGCTCCGGTTGCCATGGAGAAGTCTGCCTCATTTCAACACTGAGGGGCACTCGGCGCACACAAGCATGGGGTGGACAGAGGGGGGTAAGGAGTGTGTGTGTGTGTGTGTGTGTGTGTGTGTGTGTGTGTGTGTGTGTGTGTGTGTGTGTGTGTGTGTGTGCCGGGGGATAATCAGTATTCCCAACCTGAAGACACACGGCCTTGGTGTTATGTAATATGACATTAATACATATGCTTTTATTGTTTGCTTTAGGAAGTGTACTGAAGATGACTGTAAGCTTCTTTTTCACTTTCACCGTTAGTACCGGTAATGCAGCTTTTAAAAAAAATAACCCATTCAGTGTGTGAGTGCGTGAGTGAGTGAGTGAGTGAGTGTGTGCGTGAGTGAGTGAGTGAGGGAGGGAGTGAGGGAGGGAGTGAGTGAGTGCATGCGTGAGTGTGTGAGTGAGTGTGTGCGTGCATGAGTGAGTGAGTGAGTGAGTGAGTGAGTGAGTGAGTGAGTGTGTGAGAGAGTGAGTGAGTGAGTGAGTGCGTGCGTGAGTGAGTGAGTGAGTGAGTGTGTGAGTGAGTGAGAGGGGTGAGTGAGTGAGTGAGTGAGTGAGTGAGTGCATGCGTGAGTGTGTGTGTGAGTGAGTGCGTGCGTGCGTGAGTGAGTGAGTGAGTGAGTGAGTGTGTGAGAGAGTGAGTGAGTGAGTGAGTGCGTGCGTGCGTGAGTGAGTGAGTGTGTGAGTGAGTGAGAGGGGTGAGTGAGTGAGTGAGTGCGTGCGTGAGTGCGTGCGTGAGTGAGTGCGTGCGTGAGTGCGTGCGTCAGTGAGTGAGTGTGTGAGTGAGTGAGTGCGTGAGTGTGTGAGTGAGTGAGTGTGTGAGTGAGTGTGTGAGTGAGTGTGTGAGTGAGTGAGTGTGAGTTTGTTTGTTCGTTCGTACGTTCATTCGTGAGTGTGTGATTGTGTGAGTGCGTGAGTGAGTGAGGGAGTGAGTGCGTGTGTGAGTGCATGCGTGTGTGCGTGCGGGCATGCATGCATGGTGAAGTTAAATAGATGTCCTCATAGGTTGTTACTGTAATAAGGAGAGGCCATGTCCCGGCGTGTTGACAGACAGGACAGAGTGGGGTTCTGAGGTTCTGTGTTTCCTTTGTGACCAAACAGACACACTAGACATTCCACACGCCTCTCGTCTCTCCGAGGCCCTTTGTGGTCGCCATGGTAACATTAACGACCTCTCTCCATCTCTTTCTGTCCTCTTAAATATGTCCGCTGCTATTCAATCTGTAAAGTGAGTGAGTGTGATATAGTGTGTTCGAATGGACCAATGGTCCAATAAATACAATAGAATAGACATTTTAAAATCTCTTAGATCACTTCAGCTCTGTTTCTCATATGTGTGTGTATAGTATGTGTGTAAGTAGTCGTCTCTTGACATGCATCTGTTGTTTGTATGCTGTAAATACATTTTTGTTTGTTTTTGGTGGACTCACTGTATTAAGATATCTTTGTAAGTCAAAGTGGTCATAGGATATTGGAAAGGAGAGAGTATAAGGCCAGAGACTTTTGTTTTAAAACTTTATTCTATTTTTGAGCATCTATTTACAATACCATCAGACAGAAATTGAGTGGTGAAATGGAGAGAAATGGACAGAAATCAGCTTGTATTTCGAACAAACAATTCTGCTACATTATCTTATTCTTCTTTCTATAAGCATATCCTTCATTCAACATTTTGTGCAGCAGGGTTTGCATTTCTATGCGTGAGAGAGCAAGGAGTTCTGAACAAGTGGAAAAGTGTGCTGGACAATTTACGGTAATGTGCACATGTTTTGGCTTGATTATTTACAGAGCAAGTAATGCCTGGTACACACATAAAGATAATCTGGCCGATTTTGGCCCGATTTCCCCCCTTCCGACCAAGGACAGCAAACGCCCGATTATCGGATGGCTCTAAAGATTTTCCTACAAGATTATCCTGTGGTGTGAGGTGTGTTAAGAGTCAATTTCTCCCGACAATCTGCTCGGAAAATGGTCGGGGCCGACGATCGTAAATATTAAACGTGTTCAATATTCACGATCAACGTGTGGGCAAAACTGACAACTCCCGAGTCCGATTGTGACGTGGATGGAATGTAGCCAATCAAGAAGCGAGCTGACTTCTTCTTTTCATTCTTCGGCACTTTATTTGCCCTGTCGCACATGGCTGCCCCCTTTTTTGTCTGTATGGCAGTGAAATCCCTCATTTCATCACCTCGAGGATGACAAAAAGCTATCATATGGTGTCATGAATAGGTCTAAAAAAATCTATTCAAAGAGGTCTAAAAAAGGTCTAAAAACTTGTAGGAACCCTGTCAGTCAGTGTGCTCTTAAGTCTTCCCCACGCTGTCCGGTCGGCCTCTCCCTCCCGTCTAGGCCTGCTCGTTTTGCTCGATGTTGGCCACTAGGCCCTTGGTGTCCACGGTGGTGATGGGCCGGGCCGGGTCGGTGTTGAAGTACAAGGTGTTGTCGAAGGTGCACTCTCCCAGGACAGGCGTGGGTATCCGCTTACGGAGGAGGAAGGCTCCGAGGCCCACCACGGTGATGATCACCAGGACCACCGCCACGGCGATGCCAGCGTACCCGTGGGGCGCCTCTTTCACAATCTGGGCTGCGGAGGACAGACAAGTCACATGATACAACAGTTAGATGACAGACAAGTCACATGATACAACAGTTAGATGACAGACAAGTCACATGATACAACAGTTAGATGACAGACAATTCACATTATACAACAGTTAGATGACAGACAAGTCACATGATACAACAGTTAGTTCCGACCAAGTCGTTTGATTGGACAAGAGGCATTCCATGAGTGCCGATATACAGTATAACAGCACTGGGACTTTTAACTATATGTATCACTCGGCCGCACAGGTTATTCTATTAAATGACCTTTAATACAAAGTAGCTAGCCTGCGGATCTTTGTGTTCGGGTTACTAGGCAACAGTCCAGTTGAGGAACTATTTTTTGTTGAAATATACAAAATAAATGATTAAATAAACAAACAAATCATAATCTGTTGTCACTTATTACTGTTAACTAATAAATGGTGCTGTAGAACTGTTGTATAAAAGCAATATCACACTTGAGGTTGTGCTGTTATACTGAATATCAGCACGGCTGTGATTGTCTTCGGGACTCGGCCTGTGGCCTCGTACCTACGACCCAATCACAGCCGTGCTGATATTCAGTATAACAGCACTCCCTCTCGTGTGATATTGCTTAAGTATTATTCATGGCACTGACCTTATGGATTTATAGTTTAGTGTAATACTAGGCTAGACAATTACTAAGAATATACGTAACACTAGACCAGCCATGGGTGGGGTCATTTGACCCCTGTGAGTAAAACAAATGTTATATCTTTGCACTCGATAAAATGTCAGGATCCCTCCTTAACCCTCCGTTAATTTGAAGGACGGCCAACTAGTGGTCGTTGTGTGTAAGTAGCAGCTTTCCCTTGTAAAGACTATGGTCATTTGACCCCCTCTTATACTAGGTAAAATAGGCACGGCTGTTCTAGTGTTAATCAAATCAACACAATGTTGTTAATCCAGAAAAGGTTTGAAAAAAATAATAATCATGGTATGATATTCATAATATAACTTACCGACGACCGGTGGCTTTTCTGTCGGTGTGATGACTGCAAAGAGAGTGTAAATGACAATATATAAGCTAATACATCAAACACAGAATAACTCCTGAGACATTTCCTGCCCCCCAGTACTGCGTCTCCTGAAGACACCCGCTTCCCCCTCTACTGTGTCCCCTAAAAACGTCTATTTCCCCCCTTGTACTGTTTCTCTGTTTCTCCAGTGTCTAGTATATAAAATATAAAAAGTCTAGGTTTAGAAGAAGGTGATAGAAGAAGGTTTTTCCTTCTATCAATGGCCCCGGGCCTGCGCTGGATTACTCTTCCTGCTACGACTGGGGAATTGATGATTCACTTGCTTAGTCAAATGTACTGATTGTTGTAAGTCGCTTTGGAATAAGGCGTCTGCTAAAGGCCCAAAATGTAAAAATGTAAATGTAATGACTCAGAGATCACGACTCAGATATCATGATCTCATCTAATACGCTTGGATCAGTCTGCTGAATGGGTCGTACCTTTAGGCGTTTTGCAGATGTAGGACTTGTATCTGCTGCAGCTGTTGGTACGCCACTCAGCGCCGGCCGAGTCCATCTCCACACAGGACTCCGAGATGCCTTTCCGCGGGTACCCTGATTTCCAGTTGGTATAGACCATGGCACTGTTGTCGATCCACATCCACTCACCTGAGGACAAGAGGATTATGGGTCAAACCAACATCCTCTGCTAGGTCATTCGTGGTTATTTAAGCAATATTATCACACGAGAGGGAGTGCTGTTATACTGAATATCAGCACGGCTGTGATTCGGTTGTAGGCACGAGGCTGCAGTCATAGGTACGAGGCTACAGTACAAGGCCGATCATTTATTTTGGCTCTGCCAACAAAAACAATAGTTCTGCAACTGAACTTCAACTGGACTGTTGCCTAGTAACCCGAACACAAACATCCGCAGGCTAGCTCCTTTGTATTAACGGTCATTTAGTAGAACACCTGTGTGGCGGAGTGATACATATAGTTAAATGTCCCAGTGCTGTTATACTGTATATCGGCACTCATGGAATGCCTCTTGTCCAATCAAATGACTTGGTCGGAACTAACTGTTGAATAATGTACATTGTACCACCAGTAATCAGAGACATGGCATGGCAGTTAGGAGAGAGGTTTGAAGGAGAGGACAGATAACTTGTTAAATACAATGTTGTTACTAAATTAATTACACCGTTAATGTTACACATTATTGGCAGCAACTTAACACTTAATCAGCCATGAGGGGTCATTTGACCCCTGTGAGTAAAAAAAAAGTTAGATCTTTGCACTCGATCACATTTCAGGACCCTCCTTTCATGACTTGTCCTAGATATGTGCGTTCTACCAACCAGTATCCTTACATTTTCAAAATCACATCAGGATAAGCTAGTATTCAAAGCTATTTTGCATTTTTTCTGTGTAGGAAGGAAGCAGGCTAATTCACAAGCGGCCAACTAGTGGTCGGTCGTTGTGTGTAAATAGCAGCGTAGCGTTCTAAAGACTGGTCATTTGACCCCCGAGGCGGCTCTTTCAGTAGGTAAAAAAGGCACAGCTGTTCTAGTGCTATTGTACAGTAAAGTGTTATTGAATCCTCCTCTCAGAACGGAGGTTCTGACCTTCGTGACTCTTGTATAAGCCGATCCAGAAGGACTTCTGGCTGTCCTGCATCAGGTCCAGGTACTCCTGGATGAAGTGGGCCTCCACCGGGTCCTCGATGCTCACCAGCGTGGCTCCTGTTGGCCACAGGGAACATCTGAGTGACGGTGTTAGGGGGGGTCAGGGTTGGGGTCAGGGTCAGGGTTAGGGGGGTCAGGGTCAGGGTCAGGGGGGTCAGGGTCAGGATTGTCAGGGTCAGAGTCAGGGTTTATAAAAGTACACAGTTACATGCTAACTCCCCCCTGTCTATATACCCTCCTGTGAATAGGCCATATAGTGTATATAAGCATATAAGTTAACATAATAGATACATTCTCAGATTCCTACCGATCACTTATCCCCCTATTTATATCCCCTCTATTTATGTCTATTTATTCTTGTTTTTTATTATCTTAGGACTGTGTTTGTTTGTTAGAACCTAGGGTTTGCTAGGTTTAAATTGCGTTGTACCTGTTACAATGACAATAAAAATCATTCATTCATAAAGGAGGGTAGGAGATAGTGTGGTAGTGAGGTTAGGAGATAGTGTGGTAGTGAGGTAGGAGATAGTGTGGTTAGGAGATAGTGTGGTTAGGAGATAGTGAGGTTAGGAGATGGTGAGGTTAGGAGATAGTGAGGTTAGGAGATGGTGAGGTTAGGAGATAGTGAGGTTAGGAGATGGTGAGGTTAGGAGATAGTGAGGTTAGGAGATAGTGTGGTAGTGAGGTTAGGAGATAGTGAGGTTAGGAGATAGTGTGGTAGTGAGGTTAGGAGATAGTGAGGTTAGGAGATAGTGAGGTTAGGAGATAGTGAGGTTAGGAGATAGTGTGTTACCCATTCTGAGACATTCCACAGTGGCGTGGGCCCAGTTGTCGACCACGGAGAGCAGGAAGGCGTAGCAGTGGCCTCTGAAGGGAACCCACGTCTTGCGTTTCTTGGGTTCGGGGCAGTTGCCAGGGAGCTGGAGGGGCCGTTGGGGGGCTACCACTGCAGGAAGAAGGGCAATTGTCATGTTAGGGAGAGAGAGATAGGGGGGGGAGAGAGAGGGAGGGAGATAGAGAGAGGGAGAGAGAGAGGGAGGGAGGGGGGGAGAGAGAGAGGGAGGGGGGGAGGGGGAGAGAGAGGGAGGAAGGGAGAGAGAGAGAGAGAGGGAGAGAGAGAGAGGGAGGGAGGGGGGGAGAGAGAGAGGGAGGGGGGAGGGGGAGAGAGAGGGAGGAAGGGAGAGAGAGAGGGGAGGGGGGGAGAGAGAGGGAGGGAGAGAGAGAGAGAGGGGAGGGGGGGAGAGAGAGGGAGGGAGAGAGAGGGAGGGAGGGGGAGAGAGAGGGAGGGAGGGAGAGAGAGGGGGGGAGAGGGAGAGAGAGGGGGAGGGAGAGAGAGAGGGGGGGAGGGAGGGAGGGGGGGAGAGCGGGGGAGGGAGAGAGAGAGAGGGGGAGGGAGGGGGAGAGAGAGGGAGGGAGGGAGGGAGAGAGGGAGGGGGGGAGAGAGAGGGAGGGAGGGAGAGAGAGGGAGGGAGGGAGGGAGAGAGAGGGGGGAGGGAGGGGGAGAGAGAGGGAGGGGGGGAGAGAGAGAGGGAGAGAGGGGGGGAGAGAGAGAGAGGGAGGGAGGGGGGGAGAGAGGGAGGGAGGGAGAGAGGGGGGGGAGGGAAAGAGAGGGGGATGGAGAGAGGGAGGGAGGGAGAGAGAGAGGGGGAGAGAGAGAGAGATGGGATGTAGGCCCTGTCCACACCTATACGTTTTTTTGATAAACGTGGATTTTTATATTCGTTTTGGGGGGTTCGTCCAGACGCAAACTAGTTTTTGCCCTCTGAAAACGAAGATGTTTAAAAACGCCTGCCAGAGTGAAGATGTTTAAAAACGCTGTATATTCGCCGTATATTTTTGACGTGTGGACGAGATAGACGGAGCTTTTTGTATTCGTCACGTCATCATGCACGTAGATTTCTATGATCATGCGCACTGCAGCTGTTTGCTGTTCCCTCCATCCTAGCACCAGTAACTACTATGTTTACAACAGGCAACGGTGTTCGAGGCTACACAAGCGAGGAAAATGGATGTGAACAAAGTGCTTCTAGTTCTTTCACTGTTAACTGGACTTTTAACCTGTTTACAGATACATGCACAGTTAATGATCGAGAACATTGAGAGACAGAGGCGTCTGATTGGCCAGCGGGGCTATGGGGATAATATTATATCGCCGACTACTGGTGTGGAATGCTCAATGACAGCGTTTATATTGCGTTCATGCGTATGCATGTGGACACAGACATTGTTTATAAACATGCTGGTGTGGACGGTAATATTTGTATATACGAAAAACGTTTATCAAAAAAACGTATTGGTGTGGACATAGCCTTAGGGACAACAGAAAGAGTATTTGAACAAGTCCTGAGAATTGTTAGTACTGAGAATTGGTCTGAGAGGAGAAACAAAATGGCATTCTACAACAGCATGTTTGGATACTGGATTCTGATTGGCTAGCAACAGTGGTAAATACCCCTGTTAGTATGAGTTGTATGTCTGTAGGGGGCAATAGAGAGAGGGGGGGGAGAGGTTAGTCTGTCTGTAGGGGGCAGTAGAGAGAGAGAGAGGGGGGGAGAGGTTAGTCTGGCTGTAGGGGGCAGTAGAGAGAGAGGGGGGGGAGAGGTTAGTCTGTCTGTAGGGGGCAGTAGAGAGAGAGAGGGGGGGAGAGGTTAGTCTGTCTGTAGGGGGCAGTAGAGAGAGAGAGGGGGGGAGAGGTTAGTCTGTCTGTAGGGGGCAGTAGAGAGAGAGAGGGGGAGAGGTTAGTCTGTCTGTAGGGGGCAGTAGAGAGAGAGAGGGGGGAACAACGCCCTTCGCTTCGCGTCGGGCCGAACAACGCCCCTTAGCTGTGATATAATAAGCATATACCACGGCCTGTCGTGAGCTATTGCTTAAACAACCTTCAGTTCAGACCTTAATTTCCAGTATCAATGCGCCTCCCAATCAATCTGATTAAGAACACCTGTGCTGACCTACAATGCAATGGTTGATCTGGTTTATGGGACTGTATTCTGTGGCGGAAGGATATATGTATTCTGAAACGATTAATGATTGTAAATACATGAATTTAATGTTACAACTGTGTATTTATTTGTTATATTATGTGGTGGCTGTTGTAGAAAAGCACTTTACCATTCGAGGGCGGGGGTTGTGGACTCATTTACCACTGTACAGGGTTTTCCGGCAGGTAACCCTCCCTGTACCAGAGGTCAAATGTCTCCACAACCCCCTTCCTCTCATGGTAAATTGCTTACATAGTCATTAAAATAAGCTCTCCATAGATGGGGCTAGTGATCTGGATTCACACAACCAGTTCATATGCTACTTCTACAGTGTGTTTTATAGCCTCGTATGCATAGAGACTGTATGGGGGCGAGGTTTGAAGGGGTTGTCGTACACGGGGACGTCTTGCACATGGAGAAGTAGGTGTTGTCGCACGACGCTGTCTTCCACTTCCCGTCCACGTCGATGTAAACACAGCCCTGGTTTAGTTTGGGTTCGTCTGGGGCCCATTTGGTGAAAGTCAGAGACCAGTTGTCCACCCACTGGAAAAACCCTGCGGTCTGTGTGATGAGAGGGAAGAATGTTAGAAAACAGAATGTTAGAAAACAGAATGTTAAAAAACGCACAATCACACAGCGTAAAAAAACAAGTCGCAGCTGAAAACCAGTAGGTTTTAAATCCAAAAACCTCAGCAGGTGTGGATATTGCCTATAGTTAACACTAGAAGAGCTTTGAGGGGTCAAATGTTAAGGCCCAAAAATTCATTAATTCATAAAAAATACAAAGGTTCCATCTCACAAAACATAATGGAATGTAAAAACTTTGACGCTCAATATCTCTGAACTACCCTAAACGGAGATAGAACCTTATAATAGAACCATAGATAGAACCTTATAATAGAACCATAGATAGAACCTTATAATAGAACCATAGATAGAACCGTATAATTCTAAGCTCACAATTGTGTTTATGTAGGGAGATCGGCAGTAAGGCTCCCTTTACCACGTTGTTGTTGAGGCCGATCCAGACCGGCTCGTTGTACTTGTGGGCCTTCAGGGTGATGTAGGCCTGGGTGGCGGGCTCCAGGATGCTGGCCAGGTCAGCGTCGTCGGCTTGGCACTGCCTCCTGGCTTCCAGCCACTTCATCTTCTGGGTCACCAGCTTGAAGGAGTCGTTGCCAAGCTTGGAGAACGTCTTGGGTGACACCGTCGTGACAGCGACCGCAATCTGAGGGTCTGAGTAAGTAGGCCAGAAGGAGACGTGTGTGTATGAGAGGGTTGTGTTTCATTAACACTAGAACAGCCATGGGTGGGGGGGAGGGGTCATTCGACCCTGTGAGTAAAAAAAGAAAAATGTTATATCTTTGCACTCGATCAAATTTCAGGACCCTCCTTTCATGACTTTTTCTAGATATGTGCGTTCTACCACCCCAGTGTCCTTACATTTTCAAAATCACATCAGGATAAGCTAGTATATGAAGCTATTTTGCAGTTTTTTCTGTGTAGGAAGCAGGCTAATTTACAAGGTGGCCAACTAGTGGTCGTTGTGTGTAAATAACAGCTTCCCATTCTAAAGACTATGGGACTAAGTCATTTGACCCCCGAGGCGGCTCTTGTAGTAGGTAAAAAAGGCACAGCTGTTCTAGTGTTAACACTGGACATGAAATACACAGGACAGGACTATGAGGTGAGAGTAGCCTCACTGTCGATGGTTTCTCACCAATCTTCCTACTGCAGATGTAGGCTTGCGACGATAAGCAATCTTCAATCTTCCAGAGGCCTGTTTCTTTAGAGGTGCTGCCCACCAACATCACACAGTCAAAAACCTGAGAGAGACAGAGGGAAAGAGAGAGACAGAGGGAAAGAGAGAGAGACAGAGGGAAAGAGAGAGAGAGACAGAGGGAAAGAGAGAGACAGAGGGAAAGAGAGAGACAGAGGGAAAGAGAGAGAGAGAGAGGTAAGGAAAATGCAATGTACTGTACCCCAGACAGTATGTCAAAGCAAATACTTTAATTGACTACTAGTTAAGTGTGCTTGCAGGATGCAAGGCACACTTCACAAGCACACTTCACAAGCACACTTCACAATGTCCACAGGAATTGAATCCCTGTCTAGTTGACTAATAGTCTAGTTTAAAAGCGGTGGTGTCTAGTCTCGTACCTCCTCGTACTGCATCTCTCTAGGCGCCGCCACCGGATGTCCTTTGGCCCAGTTGGTGTAGGCGACCTTCTTTCCCTCCGTCCACAGGTAGCGGTGGTCCCAGTTGATGTCGTTCAGACCGATCCACATGTCCTGAGGAACCCCAACCATCTGGGTGGTGAGGAAGTCTGGGAGAAGAGAGAGGACGTGAGGACGTCGTTAATACCGGTATCTCCATTTACGGTCAACAATTTAGTTTTTTTTTTACATAATCTGATACATTAGGTGTTTATTAATGCCTGTGTGGTGTTTTATTTTTTATTTTATGTTGACAGTGTAGAATGTGTCTATTATTCTATTGTTCTATTAGACTGTGTAGAATGTGTCTATTATTCTATTGTTCTATTAGACGGTGTAGAATGTGTCTATTATTCTATTATTCTATTAGACGGTGTAGAATGTGTCTATTATTCTATTATTCTATTAGACAGTGTAGAATGTGTCTATTATTTTATTATTCTATTAGACAGTGTAGAATGTTTAGGTCAGGTCACGTACTTTGCTCTCTCTCACTGAGGATGGAGACCAGGTTTCCTCCCTGGTTGATGCAGTGAGTCCTGGCTTCCTGCCAAGGCTTCTTGACGTTTGATACTAATTGGTAGCACTGTGAGAACATGACGTGTCAGCATTATAATGTGTCTATGTAACTTGTATAAAAAAAAAACACACACACATGCAACAGCATAGATAGAAGATAACTTTCAAATCATTAGCCTCATAGGTCATAGCATAATTGCCTAAGTCATATTTTGGCCAAAGATGAGATATCTGCCTAACTCTACTCTCCTAACACTGCTGATTCACTGTGCATTATTGCCTCTATGACATCAGCCTATCAGAATGCTTGTTACATTCCAAAATCACTATCTGCCCAAGTCATCTCTTTGACATAGGCATTATTTTGTGACACTACATACAAATATGGCTCGGCTGACCACAAGTGAAGCATGACTTAGGCAATTACGCTATGAGGCTAACGATGTGCATGTCTGTATAACATGCATTTCTGGCCGAAACTGTTGTCAATAAATGATACACTTTTTGCATCTGGAACGAGAGTGTGCGACTTCTACTCTATCCTTCAGTCCAGTAGCAACACCACACATACACAGGTGCATGACTCTCAGGTCGATTAAAGCCAAGTGCGTTATTACCGCGAGCTAAGACAAGACGCTAAATTAGCTCTAAGAGCGTCGGACAAATTGGATGAGAGGCAGTTACGTGGACGCTCCGGCGCTCTCGGAGCTCATTTACGAACGCGGCGGCCTATGTTGGTCCACTTCTCATGCTAATAATGTGTTGTACATAGTTTGTGTGGAGTATTTTAATGCTAGTGACACAATTTCATGGTGGTTGTGTTGTCGTGGTTACCTTTCCCTGGAAAGCTAACCATTCTGGTGCACACCCTCCCATCCCAGGGACGTCGGTAGGGGCCATGGTTGTATTGACGAAATTCTTACTTCGTTTGCACATGGAAGGCAGCTCTACACCACAGTTGATGTCATTCCAGTACCCTACAGAGAGTAAACAATATATAGAAAAAACAACATGAGGGAGAATTACTGCTAAATAACCATCCATCCATAGTACATACATGGTAAATGGACTGCACGTATATAGCGCCTTTATCCAAAGCGCTTTACAACGGCCTCTCATTCACACATTCACACACCAATGGCGAGGCAGGCAAGCTACCATGCAAGGCGCCGGCCGGCCCGCTCACTGGGAGCAATTTGGGGTTCAGTGTCTTGCCCAAGGACACTTCCACATGTGGCCACCAGGGGCTCGAACCACCGATCTGCCAACCTTGCGATCATTAGACGCCGGCTCTACCTCCTGTGCCACAGGCGCCCCGTGTATGCACAGCCGGCCGCCCCACATAACAGCACAGTATCTGGGGTACGTCCACCACCCCCGTGCTCAGCAGGGACGAGGCTTACCCATGCTCTTGTACATCGTCACACAGTTCTCGTCGTTGTTCGCAAAGTTGGGTTCGTTCTGGTCCCAGGCAGTAAACAAAACTGGAGTGTTATCCAACCAGCTAGAAAACACACAAGCACAAGCCAGGCTGTAAACATTGTCTTCCATCAACGATTCTCTCTCTCCCCCCTCTGTATAGATGATCACATGGAACCCAACATAGTTATTCAGGCGCAGACAACGAACCCTTTATGGTTATAGGTAGCACCTTGTTTTCTAAGAGTGTACCGGTATATGTGTAATATGATACAGAGCTATAGCGTTTGTATTTACCTGAAAGACTTGTCCAAATTAACAGTCATTCCAATGTAGTATTGTGCCTTTGAGCTTCTGGATATCTGTAAAAACAAATATCTCCATATATCAATATATCCATATCTCCTGCGGCTCTCGGCACAATAGCTGAATCTCTGTCTCATATTTGGTTTACATGACAGATTCTCTCTGGTACTATTCCCACAGTATGGAAGGCAGACAATGTGCTTCATAAGGAGGGTGATCCCAGTGATTCTTCCTAACTCAAGGCTTTCTTCTTTAGCTCAAATATTGAAGTCCCTGAACAATTCTCAGATGCAGTCCTTTTTCACAATGCCTTTTTAAATGTACATTTAAATATTTGGCATTTAGCAGACGCCTTATTCCAAAGCGACTTACACTCAATACATTTGAATAAGCAAGTGAACCATCAATCCACCAGTCGTAGCAGGAAGAATAATCCAGCTCAGGCCCGGCAGTCTCTGTGATAGAAGGAAAAATCTACTTCTATCACTATTTTATATTTATTTTTATTATATAGACACTGGAGAAACAGAGAAACTGTACAAGGGGGGCAATAGAAGTTTTCGGGGACACAGTAAAGGGGAAAAGCGGGTGTCTTCAGGAGACGCAGTGCTGGGGGGCAGTAGAAGTCTCAGGAGGAGCAGTTAAGGTGTAACCTGAAGAGATGGGTCTTCAGTAAATGAGCACCAGTCAGGGTTTAGGACTGGAGGACAAGACACAGTCTCTGCTGCCTCCCATGTTATACACGACACTGTGATTTCTCTGGATAAGAAGCAGTATTGTGCAGCCATGTCTATTGACCTCTCTAAGACTACTACTACTACTACTCAATCTTTTCAGTTTGTAAAGCGTCTTTGAGTGTCTAGAAAAGCGCTATATAAGTCTAATGTATTATTATTATTATTATTATTATTATTATTATTATTATTTACCTGTTTCCATAAGAATCTCCTCTCGGATTCCGCGGTGATGACGGCCAGGTCACCCGAGTTCTCTCTGCAGTACGTTCTGGCATCTTCCATGGGGAGCATCTCATTGTTGATGAAATACTGTGATTCATTGTACTCTACCCAGCCATCCTTGGTGACGTTGTACACTGCAGTGGAGAGAAAAGAACTTGGAATTAGTTTTAGAGAGACACCCACTTTTCCCCTTTACTGTGTCCCCTATGACTTCTACTGCCCCCCTTGTACTGTTTCTCTGTTCTCCAGTGTCTATATATACAAAAATTAAATTAAAATAAACGTTTTCCTTCTATCACGGAGACTGCCAATGGCCCCGGGCCTGAGCTGGATTACTCTTCCAGCTATGACTGGTGGATTAATGATTCACTTGCTTAGTCAAATGTATTGATTGTAAGTAGTGTTGTTCCGATACCGATACTAGTATCGGCATGGCCACCGATACGCACAAAAATGCTGGTATCGGTATCGGCGAGTACTTTTTTTTTTTTTTTTTTTACTTAAGTTTTACAAAAACTTTACGAGTTTTACAAAGGTTTTGAGCAGTGCCAGACTAAGTGTTAGCAATAATTTTACATCGAGGTGAGTATGCGGCTCAAAAAACATGTTTTTTTGTTTTGTTTTTTCAAACGCTGTGGTATCGGATCGGTACTCGGGATCGGCAAGTACTGCACGGTCAGGTATCGGTATCGGTATCGGGATCAAAAAATGGTATCGGAACAACACTAATTGTAAGTCACTTTGGAATAAGGCGACTGCTAAATGCCAAAAATGTAAATGTAACTTGTAAACGAAAGATAGAGATTAAGTGTCTGGGATTGTTGGCCAACTGTATTTGGCCAACTGTTATTGACTGAACTTAAAGAAAAGAAAGCAGAGAAATTGGGAATGTAGAGGGAGAGGAAACAGGAAGTCAGGTGACAGGAAGTGGTGGGAAAAAAAAGACCAGGAAACTGTGTTATTCCGAAATATGTGGAACGTGGGACAGATTACTATTGAGATGTTTTTTGTTTTAAAAACAAATTGGTACATTACCTGGCACAACTGCAGTAGGAGGGTTATTGGGAGTCGCTCCTGTGGGTTCAAAAGCACTATGGGTTAGCATAGGAGTTCGTTATGCTGTGAGGTCAAAAATATATCAAAGACGTAATACTGTATTTAAGTGGGATGGTTAACAATGAACAATTGATGTTTTGTATAAACATCTAAATAGTTTTAACTGCATGGTAAATCAACGGGGATGATCTCGCAGACCTTTGCTGATCTCGCAGATCCAGTTGGAGTACGCTTCACAGTGTCGATCGTTCCATCTTGCGTGGTAAAACTGGACCTCGACACAGTACTCGTTATCATTGTAGTTGTTGGGTTCCCCATAGTACCAGTTCTCATAGCTGAACTGGAAAAATCAACATTGGAATAATGTTAATGTACCTTTTTTGGGGGGTTAGCCAAAAGCCTGTCTAAACAGGACAGTCTTTAGCTGCTTTTTAAAAGCCTCGACCGAGACCGCTGATCTAAGATCTAAGTTCCAAGGGAAGAGCATTCCAAAGTTTGGGAGCCACGGTTTGGAATGCTCAACCACCCTTGGTCTTCAATCTGGCACGGGGGACAACCAACAAACCCTGGTCAGAGGACCTGAGAGACCTACTGGGGCTGTAAGGACGCAGTAGGTCACAGATGTATGCCGGTGCCTGACCATGGAGGGCTCTGTAATAGGGCTTTCACACCGGCAGTTCCGAACGCCGGTCCGAACGTTGGCGCTGTCTGGCGAACGAGCCCGCGTTCATACCAGTGTATCGTTCATACCAGTGTATCGTTCATACCAGTGTATCGTTCATACCAGTGTATCGTTCATACCAGTGTATCGTTCATACCAGTGTATCGTTCATACCAGTGTATCTGTTCATACCAGTGTATCGTTCATACCAGTGTATCGTTCATACCAGTGTATCGTTCATACCAGTGTATCTGTTCATACCAGTGTATCGTTCATACCAGTGTATCGTTCATACCAGTGTATCTGTTCATACCAGTGTATCGTTCATACCAGTGTATCGTTCATACCAGTGTATCTGTTCATACCAGTGTATCGTTCATACCAGTGTATCGTTCATACCAGTGTATCGTTCATACCAGTGTATCTGTTCATACCAGTGTATCGTTCATACCAGTGTATCGTTCATACCAGTGTATCTGTTCATACCAGTGTATCGTTCATACCAGTGTATCGTTCATACCAGTGTATCGTTCATACCAGTGTATCATACCAGTGTATCGTTCATACCAGTGTATCATACCAGTGTATCGTTCATACCAGTGTATCGTTCGCCAGACAGCGCCAATGTTTGGAGGTTTCCGAACGCAAACCGGCGTTCGGAACTGCCGGTGTGAAAGCCCTATCAAAGTGATGACCAGTGGCGGTACTCACTGCGGTGCCATCAGTCCAGGTATAACCAGCGTTCGGGTTCTGGGTGCTGAGGCCGATCCAGGCCGCGTCATGAGAATGGGACCTGACCCAAACAGAAACCATTGTGACAGTCAGACAGAGAGTAAGTAAGTAGATCGTTGTGGCACAGATAGAAAACAGTTTGGATAACGTCCACAGACGACTGCTATGAGAAGGTCTGTCTTACGGGAGGTTGCTCAGGTCTTGCCCACTGTGGACGCTCATCAGATCTCCACCGATAGCCTTGCAGAAGTCCCTCGACTCCTGCCATGTCTTCTTGTTGTCGGTATTCTTTCTGTAAAGCTTATTAAGGGGAGGGATTAAGTAAGTAAGTAAGTAAAATGTATTTGTACAGCACTAAAACATAATAAAAGAGCGAAAGTCATAGCAGGTTAAAATGGGCAAACAAGTGAAAATAAGAACAAGTAACAGACAACAGGTGTACAACAATATCAACAGGACACAGGAAGACAGGCTTTTGGATAGCCCCAAAAGACACAATTACAAGACAGTCTTTAGCTGTTTTTTATTTTAGCAACTTCATCCTGATAGTAAAGTAGTTGTGGTGAAATAGGCTCTGGTTCCTCCTTTGGAAAGGCAAGCGGCAACCTTCCATAGAAGATTCTAGATTCAACACTCCACAATCTAGAACACTCCTCCTCCACCCCAACAAAGTTCTGTATATCCTCCTACCTTGTAACAGGCGTTCCTCTTGCCTGCAGAAGCCCATCCACTCGCACAGCTCAGAGGCGCGGTGGTGGGGGGCACGGTAGTGGACGTCACCCCCTCCGCCAATCTCTTGCAGATGTACTTTTCCAATTTGTTGCAGCTTAGCACATCCCAAAGTCCCGCAAACATCCCGGTTGTCATAGCTACGCAGCCTTGTTTCCGGTCTTTTGTTTCAAACACATACAGTGGAAAGCAAAGGAACGATTTAGTGGTTTCATTTTTTTGTTTGCCAATTGGGCAATGTTTAATGCTATAATTGATCTACAGTTAGTTTGGAGTAAGCTGTCTATAAACGTCAGGAGTAGCTGTCTGTGCTCATCTAAGAACCTTAGAATTGTACTATATGAACATATTAATTCATTCATTCATTCATTCATATACATACATAAATATTATTTGTTTATTAGTTTATTTAAAAGGGACAATGGACAAATCTACATTACATCAGCAGTCCCTGGGCAGGTAATTCCACTGGGGGAAATACGACCTCAATTTAAAACAGAACTACAAGACATAGAACCACCACCTCGAGGTGATGAAAATAGGGATTTCACTGCCATAGAGACAAAAAAGGAAGCGAATTGTCATTTTCTTGGTTCCAGCTTGATTAATTTCCGCGTAAATAGATGTGGTCGGACTGATTTCCTTGCAGGATCTAATTTTTAAGACCTAGCACCTCATTTTTTGACTGAATAACTGAAATGTAAGACCTTTTTAGGCCTTATAAATCGGATTTGCTGGATTTCTGACTGTAAGGCTTTTTAAGACCAGCGCGGGAACCCTTAATTAAGTTAATTGAGAGTCTACGGTCGTGGTACCTGGCATGCCCACGTTGAAGTGGGTGAACTTGACTTCCCTGCGACTTCCCTGCGACCATGTGAACTCGTCGATGTCGGCCATGTTGGTGAGGCCGGTCCAGAAGTACTTCTCTGGCCTCTGACCCACCACACTGATCAGGAAGGCATTCTCATATCTAAATAAACACACACACACACACACACACACACACACACACACACACACACTAGACATTGGTATTAATGCAATAAAACTACACAGCTAAAGAAATTGTAACATTCCAATCCATAAAATGTGCAATAAAGTGGAATGATGCAGGAAAAAAGTATTGAACACAGTAAGAAAAGCACTAAACCAGCTATACCAAATATTATGTTGAGTAAAAAAAAAAAAACGTATTTCCCCCACTGTACATACACACAGAAATACATACAGAGAAAGAACATGCTTATCTGCTTTTGGAGAAGAATATATAACATTTAGGCCAAGGTAAACATAATGATATGGTCCTGGGCTCAAACTAATAATGAAATAAGAGGTTGTGTAACACTGTACCTATCAGCCACGTCCACCAAATGAGACTGCCTCTGCTCACACGCCCGCTTCGCGTCATCAAACGATTGGGTCTCTGCTCCAATCTTGTAGCAGTGTAAACCATACCTGATCCAGCCCTTCAGGAAGAAGTACATCTTTATCCTACATCTTTATCGTACGTCTTTATCCTACGTCTTTATCGTACGTCTTTATCCTACGTCTTTATCGTACGTCTTTATCGTACGTCTTTATCGTACGTCTTTATCGTACATCTTTATCCTACATCTTTATCTTACATCTTTATCGTACATCTTTATCCTACATCTTTATCGTACATCTTTATCCTACATCTTTGTCCTACATCTTTATCCTACATCTTTATCCTACATCTTTATCTTACATCTTTATCGTACATCTTTATCGTACATCTACCAATGTGAAACCCATTGTCCTTTTTAAAAACGTTTCAAACTGTTCTTTCTCTGGATTATCGTACAGTTTTTTTGTTTGTTTTTTTAAGGTATTTTTTCTGAGTGGGGCAGTCCCACTCATATTTGTCATTTTATTGGACAGATACAGTGAAGACAGGCAGGAAAGTGAGGAGAAGAAGGGAGAGAGGACATGGGCTAGATTCGAACCCATGCCGACATGGGCATACGTATGCACTGTAGACCGCGGTGCTAGACCACTGGACCACCCCAGGTTACTATCGTACTGTTTTGATCGCGTACAGTACACTACCCTTCCCTTCTATTACCTTTGTTGGGTAATAAATACCTAGGAAATGACCTCACTCACCGGTGCGCATCCTGCACTGACTTCCTCCGGGGCACCTGCCTGTCTGGTGGAGGCCTTCTTCTTACAGATGTATCCAGACGCCTTCTCACACAGATGGTCGGCCCACTTCCCATCCTGTAAGGAAAAATGAGGAGAGAGAGAGAGAGAGAGCGCATCGTCATTGTCTTTACTACAGGTATCAACACCACTCCTAACTAGGGTGACCAGATGTCCCGCTTTGCGATGCAATGCGACCAAGCGCCGACATGTTCAGTTGCAGCAGAACGTCCAGATTCTAATGGAACGTCTTCAGGAAACAGCATTCATGTTCCCATGGCAACGGTCCCCACGTGGGATATAGGGAGCTGGCTGAATGTGCGAACCACCCGCTGACTTGGTTCGCGACATTCAGCCAGGTCCCTATATCCACGTGGGGGCCGTTGCCATGGGAACATGAATGCCGGGCCACAAAATCCAATCTTAAATATGAGTCGGCAGGTCTTAAATATGAGTTGGGTAGGTCTTAAAAAAAAATTGTATTAGGATTCTCTATGGAAATAAACTGGAACCAATAAACTCTAGCTTTGCAGCTCCCGGTGAGGTGAGGTGAGAACCTTTAGCCCATCCGTGGAACTCGAAGGCCAGTTGTGGGGGTTAACCGTTACCTTTCCTCTTATCAGGACGCAGTCCTCCTGGAGGTTGGTGCCGTGGGACGGCTCGCCCTTCTGCCAGTTGGTGAAGAGGACGTGGGAGCGGTCACTCCACTCGAAGAACATCTGGTTCCTCTGGTCGTTCATGCCGATCCACAGCTCGTCTGTGGGCACTGGAGTCACAGAGAGAGCGCTGGTCAGAATCATATCAATCGCCCCGCGGTGGTGTAGCGGTCTACGCACTGGCCGCTAGTGCATGCTGCCCACCGGGGCCGGGGTTCGTATCCCGGCTCGCCAGATCCAGATATGGCCGAGGCACACGGGAAGCGGCATATTGGCCGGCCGCTTCCGAGGGGGGTATAGGAGTATGTCTGGACTAGGATCCGTCGCGCAACACCGCCCCCTGGGTGCCGGAATAACGGTACTGGGCTCGAGGAGCCAGTCAGCCTAGTCTGCCTGGCGCCCTCCTCTGGGACTGCCGGCCACGGGGTCGTGCGGCGGATCCTATGCAATAGGCAGGGGATAATTGGATGCTAAGTTGGGTTAAATTGGCTACCAAATTGGGTGAAAAAGGGATAAAATCTGAAAAACAAATAAAAAAAAAAAAAAGAATCATATCAATCATTTACATTTTACATTTTTGGCATTTAGCAGACGCCTTATTCCAAAGCGACTTACAATCGATACATTTGACTAAGCAAGTGAATCATCAATCCACCAGTCGTAGCAGGAAGAGTAATCTAGCTCAGGCCAGGGGCCATTGTCAGTCTCCGTGATAGGAAAACGTTTTTTTATATAGACACTGGTGAACAGAGAGACAGTACAAGGGGGGCAGTAGAAGTCATAGGGGACACAGTAAAGGGGAAAAGCGGGTGTCTCAGGAGACGCAGTGCTGGGGGGTAGTAGATGTCTCAGGAGACGCAGTGCTGGGGGGTAGTAGATGTCTCAGGAGGAGCAGTTAAGGTGTAGCCTGAAGAGATGGAGGTCTTCAGTCTCCGACGGAAGATGGGTAGTGACTCTGACTCAAGCAAGATAGCTGATTCATTATGTAATGCCTACAGGAGGACACATTACCGGTACGCCTCCTAAAACCTTCTCATCATGCTTGGGGCAGATCTCTTATACACTCGTAGAGACAGATGATGAGAGTAAAAAAAATGATTGTACAAAGAGGGGCTGTGTTGAGTACTCACAGTATCCTGTCTGGGAGATGACGAAGCTCTGCTCCGCGATGTTGTGGATACTGGCCAGATATCCTCCGTCTTTGTGACAGGCAGACAAGGCGTCCCGCCACATCTTCTTGCTGCGCTCCAGGAAGTAGCAGTGTCCTGCGTAGGGGATCCAGTGACCGGGACAGAAGCTGGGCTGGTTGTTGTCTATAGAGAGGGGGTACAGAGGGGGTAGAGAGGGGGTACAGAGGTGGTAGAGAGGGGGTAGAGAGGGGATAGAGAGGGGGTACAGAGGGGGTACAGAGGGGGTAGAGAGGGGGTACAGAGGGGATAGAGAGGGGGTACAGAGGTGGTACAGAGGGGGTACAGAGGGGATAGAGAGGGGGTACAGAGGGGGTACAGAGGGGGTACAGAGGGGGTAGAGAGGGGGTACAGAGGGGGTACAGAGGGGGTAGAGAGGGGGTAGAGAGGGGGTACAGAGGGGGTAGAGAGGGGGTACAGAGGGGGTAGAGAGGGGGTACAGAGGGGGTAGAGAGGGGGTACAGAGGGGGTAGAGAGGGGGTACAGAGGGGGTAGAGAGGGGGGTTCAAAGATCATTCAATAGGGAGGAAACAGAGGATTCGTGAGGTGGTGGGCTGTAAAATGGAGACATTTTAGTTTGTCCTGCACAATTATTGTAAAAAAATAAATAATTCATAATCTGTTTATGTTGCTTCATGGCCTTTGAAGTCAGATTATATAACTGTAGTTTTGCTTCTATACAGTTCACGACTGTAATGTGTTGTGTTACCTAGAGGTGCAGGGGCCTGAGCGGTGGCGTTTCCTTTGCGACAGATGTAGCCCAACTTCTTACTGCATTCACTGCTCTCCCACCTGGATGCCTTGCCAGCATTCAGGGTTGCGCAGGTCAGCCCAGGCTCCGTCGACGGATGTCCTTTTTGGAAATATAAACACATATACTTCATATTCAATCACTTTTCTTTTTCATACATCAAAGAAAGTGCACTGGATAAAGGGCATCATGGCTATACAACTCTTTTCTTATATGTGACACAGTCTGATCGTTTGGTCCGCATGTCGGCAACCAATCAAAATGTTCCGACTTTTCTTTTGAAACACGGAACTCTACGTTTCAACATTGTTGAGAATCACAACACAAACTCGCTAGTCAAGCCAATATACTGCAACACAAAGGATTGGGTGAGTAATCCTCACCACTGCTACCTAGTGAACTATAACACTACTTTACATTGTTAGCAGGCTCACAAAACAAGCTGTGTGAGTTGACTAGTGATGTGTCTTTGATTTTCAACAACGCAGAAATGTATTCACATTTTTCGAAAGAAAAGTCTGATCGTTACATCAGAATCCGACATGAGGACCAATGATCAGACTGACTGATCACATGATGTATAACACCCACCTGGGGCCCAGTTAAGATATCTGAAGGGGTTTCCATCGCTCCACTGCCATCCGCTCTCAAAATCCAGGCTGTTGAGTCCGATCCACAGAGCTGTGCCCAGGACGTTGATCAAACCTGTGTGGACGACAACCATTCTTACACCATCAGACTGTGTTGGGACCTGGCAGTATCTGGTCTGTATACAGTTACAGTCAGCTAGCCGTGGCCTGTGGTGGTCCAGTGGTCT
The DNA here is from genome assembly GCF_963989245.1 of Nansenia antarctica. Classification (NCBI taxonomy): domain Eukaryota; kingdom Metazoa; phylum Chordata; class Actinopteri; order Argentiniformes; family Microstomatidae; genus Nansenia; species Nansenia antarctica. The sequence goes on along the minus strand of NC_137683.1, from coordinate 28,495,727 downwards.
AGCACTGCGGTGTACAATGCACACATATATGTTGGTATCTGACGTACATCCAACGTACCTGAGATGTAAGTCTGCTCGTGGAGCTCCACGATGCTAAGGAGGTCAGCTCCCTGCTGCTGGCAGCTCTTTCGGGCCTGATGCCATGTCAACACCGACTGGATGTTCCTCTGGTACTGAACCCCCGTTCTGACTGGGTCAGTGTCCCAGCCTGAAGATGCTGGGGGGTACAGGAGCACATCACGGAAGAGGAGGAGGAGAAGGAGGAGAAGGAGGAGAAGGAGAAGGAGGAGGAGGAGGAGGAGGAGAAGAAGGAGAAGAAGAAGAAGGAGAAGAAGAAGAAGAAGAAGGAGAAGAAGAAGAAGAAGAAGAAGAAGAAGGAGAAGAAGAAGGAGAAGAAGAAGAAGAAAAAGGAGAGAGAGAAGAAAATATCAACAGATATACAGGCACATTATGTTTTAGAACGATGTTGAAGATAGTGACAAAAGCTGTTTTTTTGTTACAGTTTGAGTGTTTATAATCCTATACTATCAATACTAGTTGAAGAACTGAAGAACTGTTATCACTCTTTAGAACGACCCTCATATCTATGACTGTTGTGGTGTCGGACCAGAAACTATAGTAAAAAGGAATCTCACTTCCTGTTCCTGTCCCCGTTGTGGACCAGCGTCAGGGGGGGAAAGACAGGATTGTGCCTCAGTCAGAGGGGGGGGGGGGGGGGAGGAAAAGAAACACAGAGTTGCATCCACAACTAGGGGAAAAGGGGAGGAAGTGGTGGTGTTCTTTCTGCCGTGGGTCAGACACCAGACCTCCTCAGCACCGACCTCCCCAGCGGTGACCTCCGGCGAGGTCACAGAAAAACAGGAAAATCAAAGAAAGTATTTTAATGACTCGCTAGGAATCGAGCCATATCGAGGCAGAGGGGGGGATTTACCGCATTGTTTGAGTTGGATATTGTCCCTAGACAGCTTGATTTTCTGTTGATGCCAGTGTTTTAGACTGGTAAATACATCTTAAACCCCCCCTGTCTTTGCCCCCCCCCCCTGTTTCCACAAAATCATCAGGGCGACACAATTTCAGCTTACTGTAGGTTGGTCAAAATAGATTTGGACTTTTCTATAGGAGCTTGTGTTCTCTCTGTGACTCTGATCAATGTTAAGAGGCCCTCGTTTAAACAGGCCCTCAAAACCCACCTCTTCAAGCTTGCCTTCACCGGTTAACCCTCTCCCCCTCTCCCCTTCCCATGTGTCCCCAGCACTACCTTAACCTTTTTTGTGTCTTTTATATTATTACTACTCAATCTTTTCAGTTTGTAAAGCGTCTTTGATTGTCTAGAAAAGCGCTATATAAGTCTAATGTATTATTATTATGATTATGATTATTATGATTATTATTATTATAAGAGAGAGGGAGAGAGCATCGTCTCTGTGACTCTGATCAATGGTAAGAGGCCCTCATTTAAACAGGCCCTCTAAACCCACCTCTTCAAGCTTGCCTTCACCAGTTAACCTCTAGAAAAGCGCTATATAAGTCTAATGTATTACTATTATTATTAGTAGTAGTAGTATTATTATTATTATTATAAGAGAGAGGGAGGGAGCATCGTTAATGAATCAGATAAGTCATACTGTACTTACATGTGGAGGGACAGAAGCCCCACTTCTTGTCCTTATCGTAATCTGTCTCTGTGCCACACCAGAGCTGCCCGTCCGAGCGCCCCTCCTGAGTGCACTCAGCGTAGTACTTCTCTACAAACTTGAAGGGGAACTGACAGGGGCTTCCAAAGGAGTTACCTCCTATGGTGAATATCTCTGAGGAGGGAAACAAGAGAGAATTTAGAGATCTAGGTGCTGCTTCTCAGACAGTCCAGTTGTCCGTTGTTGTTTTTTGTCAAACGTGTGACTACGAAGGCAGATCTGCCAGAATCCCTTTTTGAAGACTGTGTTGTCTGCGTTATTTCATTTTGTTACGCTGCGATATATGTTTGCTTTTCCGTTGTCATGGTAACACAATGCGACAAAGTGACTTTTGCAAAATGCAGTAGACAGACAGTGTCTTCAGAGGGGGAATTCTGTCATAATATATGATATTATATATAATTTTCATAATATTATATATCATTTTGGTACATATTTGCAGAATTAATACTGAGTATACTGTATAAGGAAGCTACACAGCCAAGGTCAGGGCCAAACCAGGTGAGCAATTGTGAAACTTGGAACATCCCTTTAACCTGAATTCTATACAGGACATTTACTGAGCATCTCCATGACTGCAGTACCTGACCAGTGTTGCCAGATTGGTCTGATGTTTACCAGCCCAATAAGTGCCCAAAATCTGCCCAAATTGCAACAAAAAACCCCACAAAAAAACAGCCCAAATATTATAGCATATAATATATCATAATACATATTTTAAAATTCTGTCCACCAGCCCAAGCCCAATTTTACCAGCACAATGCAACCTAAACTAACTGGAAAACTGCCCATCTGGCAACACTGTACCTGCCCATCTGTAGCCCCCCCCCCCCCCCAGAGGGGGTACAGAGGGGGTACAGAGGGGGGTACAGAGGTACAGAGGGGGTACAGAGGTACAGAGGTACAGAGGGGGTACAGAGGTACAGAGGGGGGTACAGATGGGGTACAGAGGTACAGAGGGGGGTACAGAGGGGGTACAGAGGTACAGAGGGGGGTACAGAGGGGGTACAGAGGTACAGAGGGGGGTACAGAGGGGGTACAGAGGGGGGTACAGAGGGGGGTACAGAGGGGGTACAGAGGGGGTACAGAGGGGGGTACAGAGGTACAGAGGGGGGTACAGAGGTACAGAGGGGGGTACAGAGGGGGGTACAGAGGGAGGTACAGAGGGGGGTACAGAGGGGGGTACAGAGGGGGGTACAGAGGGGGGTACAGAGGTACAGAGGTACAGAGGGGGTACAGAGGGGGGTACAGAGGGGGGTACCCCCCCCCCCGCCTCATCATTACCTTGATACCCTTTAGAGCAGAGGTCTTTGTTGGTGCCGTAGGCCTTCCACCGGCTCCACTCCCCCGACCCCTGGTAGATCATCATGCTCTTCTCGTTGCGGTTGCCGTAGTTGAGGTACAGGGCCTTGTCCTTGAGGCCGAACAGGGTCTCGTTCTTACACTCCCAGTGCTGCAGCTCGCTCTTCTCGTCGCACGGGAACAGCAGCACCTTGACCCAGTCCTTCAGGTCCTGGGCCCCCAGGCACATCTTCAGGGAGAGGCTGACCAGGCGCGACTGCGAGGCCCAGCGGAACTGCTGGTTCTGGGCGTCGGGGTTGCAGGCGGCCGTCTGGACCACGCTGGAGCTGACCACCGTCACACACATGTTATGGTTATCGTTGTAGATCAGGAAGGAGCCGCTGTCTGTGGTGGCGTCGGGGGGGGGGGGGGGGGGGGGGTGGAGGGGAGGGAGGGAGGGGGGGAAGTTGTTAGGTATGGTAGGTGTGTGAAGCGAAATGACGGACTTTAGTGTGTCGCTCATTGATATTGTTCATTGGTATGTTGGTCGCTATTCCCTAGCGAGCCTCACTCACAAAAGGAAATGTGACTGTGGGTGTGGGCAGCACTCGAGTTGAGGGGGGACGAGGGGGGATGGCATCCCCCCCTGAAATAAAAATGGTCAAAATCATCCCCCTTCTAAAACTGCCACCCCCCTTTTCCATCCCTTATGTCATTTTATCAATGAATGTGGTATTACTGCTATTTCAACATTTAGTTTCGGTGCATATTGAGTAAAATACTGTGGGCGAGGGGGGGGGCACGCACACATGCAATGACATTTTTACTGAAGTCACTGATGTTGTGGGGATGCTAAAATTGTCCCCCATATGACAAAATCCACCATCCACCTGATTTTCTTTTACAACTCGAGTACTGGGTGTGGGTGTGTGGGGGGGGGGGTAAATCCCCGACTGGCCCCACCTCCTCTACACAGCAGTCGGGCTGCCCGATCACGTCTCTTCACAACACTGGCTCCCCGCTGGTGGAATGAGCTCCCCACGGCTGTCAGAACGGCAGAGTCACTACCCATCTTCCGTCGTAGACTGAAGACCCATCTCTTCAGGTTACATCTTAACTGCTCCTCCTGAGACATCTTCTGACCCTCACCACTACGTCTCCTAAAGACACCCGCTTTCCCCTCTACTGTGTCCCTAAGAACTTCTACTGCCCCCCTTGGCTTGTACTGTTTCTCAGTTTCTCCAGTAATATATAAAAATAAATAAAAAATAAAAAAGTTTTAGTAGAAGGCGATAATAGGGAGAAGGTTTTTCCTTCTATCAGTGGCCCCGGGCCCGAGCTAGAGTACTCTTCCTGCAACGAATAGTGGACTGCTGATTCACATGCTTAGTATTCAAATGTATTGATTGTAAGTCGCTTTGGAATAAGGCGTCTGCTAAATGCCAAAAATGTAAATGTAAATGTAAATCAATCTACAGTTCAGGTCTCACATCTCAACTCTCTCAGGGGTCTACAGCTAGGTTCATTAACAGTCTGTATGATGAACAACAACTGCCATGTAGTATTACTACGGAATACACCCCAACTAAAGGGAATACACCCCAACTAAAGGGAATACACCCCAACTAAAGGGAGTAGTTGCCAGACGTTTTGTACAAAGTTCACATTCAATTTATTATTTATTAATTTAAGCAATAACGCCCTAGACGCTGTGATTTATCGTCACTATTGTCAGGGAATTGTTAGGCACGATGCAAAGCAAAATGCCCCACATGGTAGGTTAGTAATTGATATGTTCATTGGTATGTTCATTATTATTATTATTATTATTATTATTATTATTATTATGTTCCTTATTATTAGCAACTCCTCCTCACAAAACTGTATAGCATATTGCTTGATTCCACTATCAAAATAACATATATATTATATTATAATATTAAATAAAATTATAATATTGGAAACTGCACTTAGTGTTGAATCTAAAAAAACATCTTTAAAATGTTTACTAGTACTTTAAGCATCATTTGTACTTTTTGCATCTGTCAGCAATTCCAAAACTTACTATACAGAGGGACTACAGCTACTCATTGGTACTAAATAAATCCTTGCATCTAAAGATAAACAAATATCAAATCAAATCAAATCTAACTTTATTCATCACGTACATCTCATACAGCCATAGTTGACATAGTGAACTGCTTTGCAACCAGGGCATTCTTGAAATATTGATCATCAGTCTGCAGAATACTCTGCAGAAAACTCTACTACATTTAACGTCTAGCTGCCTAATAATTAGCTATGCATTGGAAAAGGATATCAACAGATATCATGCCTTTCTTTCACAACATGTTATGGCCCAAAAAATAATAATACATTAAAAGTAGAGAAAGGAGCAGAGAAAAGCACACACACACATACCTATTTCAGCTGTACAGCGGAGGAGGAGGGCTTGCATGAGGCAGAGGAGCACAGCGAGGTTTGTTACACTGGGCGTCATTCTAGCTGGTGCATAGTTTGGTATCCTAATGGTGGTGTAAGATAGTTCTCCAGTACCAGAAAGAGAGTGAGAGAGAGAGAGAGAGAGAGAGGGGGATCTGGCTGTGTGTTCATGTGTCTCTCATAAAGAAGTAGTGAGACAGAGATATAGCGGCTATCTATCCCCTGTCATCACACAGATGTATATCCTGTCACATGGGTCGGAGTGGAGGGTTGGCCAGAGGGGAACCGTTTCCATGAACTTCCATGGCCATTGAGACCAAAGGAGCAAAGGAGGGTAGAAGTGGGAAGTGTGCATCCCCTCCTCACACGTATTTACCAGGAATACCACAGAAGAAGAAGAAGCCACCAAAGCATAAAAATCCCAGGTCAAAGGTCAGCCCTTCACTTAAGAGCCCATCACTTAACCTGATCCAATTCATATTGGATCAGAACCAACCCTATGGTTAACTGTTCTTGACGGATACTCAATGTAAGATAGGATACTGGTATCCAGCACTCGAGTTGAGGGGGGATGAGGGGGGATGGCATCCCCCCCTGAAATAAAAACGGTAAAAATCATCCCCCTTCTAAAACTGCCATCCCCCCTTTCCATCCCTTATGTCATTTTTTATCAATGAACGTGGTATTACTGCTATTTCAACATTTAGTTTCGCCGCATATAGAGTAAAACACTGTGGGCGAGGGAGGGGGCACGCACACATGCGATGACATTTTTACCAAGTCACTGACACTGAAGTCTGGGTGTGAGTGTGGGTCTGTGGACAAGAACGTTCTGTGTGAAAGAGTCCCGATTCAACTGGATGTTTGAAACGTTTGAAACGTTGGGAAATGCATACGTGTCTAAACAACGTTTTGACGCTAGATATTCTTGGATATTAAACGTGTACAAGGACTGGGGTTGTAGGATATGTTGAAGGAAAAATTGTCAGATCATCAAAATGTACTGTAGCAGAGCACCTGATCAAAGGCCCCCCCCCCAGAAAGAAAGAGAGGACAGGAGGAGGGAGGAAAGAGAGGACAGGAGGGGGGGAGGAAATCCTGCTTCCTGCCGGGGGAAGAGGAGTGGAGAGCGGGCCACGCGGACCCATCGTGGGGGGGCTAGTGTTGAGTCATGTGACCCAGGCCTTGCTGGGGGTGGGGAGGCTAGTGTTGAGTCATGTGACCCAGGCCTTGCTGGGGGAAGGCTAGGCCTTGCTGTAGGGAGGGAGGCTACTAGTGTTGAGCCATGTGACCCAGGCCTTGCTGTAGGGAGGCTAGTGTTGAGTCATGTGACCCAGGCCTTGCTTGCTGTAGGGAGGGAGGCTAGTGTTGAGCCATGTGACCCAGGCCTTGCTGTTAGGGAGGCTAGCGTTGAGTCATATGACCCAGGCCTTGCTGTAGGGAGGCTAGTGTTGAGTCACCCAGGCCTTGCTGGGGGGGGGGGGGGTACTAGTGTTGAGCCCTGTCACCCAGGCCTTGCTGTAGGGAGGGAGGCTAGTGTTGAGCCATGTGACCCAGGGAGGCTAGTGTTGAGTCATGTGACCCAGGCCTTGCTGGGGAGAGGAGGCCAGCGTTGAGTCATGTGACCCAGGCCTTGCTGGGGAGAGGAGGCCAGTGTTGAGTCATGTGACCCAGGCCTTGCTGGGGAGAGGAGGCCAGTGTTGAGTCATGTGACCCAGGCCTTGCTTCAGGAGAGGAGGCTAGTGTTGAGCCTAGGCCTTGCAGCACCATCAGCTGAGTGAGGTTGGAGGTTGGAGGCTGGAGTCACATAAACACACACACTGGGTAGAGTCACATAAACACCCTCAATACAAAAATAGGAAAACACACACAGTCATTCAAACACACTCTCACGCCGGGGGGCCTACATTCATTCATATAGTACACAAGTGCTCATACGAAATCATATCATATCCAAAAAAAGCAAGATATATTTTCCTCTTTTCTTTATTAATTTTACCAAAATATATGTGTCATTGGTACAAACTCACGCTTTTGTTTTCATTTTTTGTGAATAGATGGATCTTAACCTAGCAAAGAAAAAAAAAATCTGGGATGTATAACGACATTTATGATTTATATTCTTACACATTCACTGCACTTTATGGTAATAGAAAAAAAATAAGTTTTTCTTTCTCTGTTATAAAATCAGTAAGAAGAGACATCAGATGACAGGTTCTTTACATTCTCAAAGTGCCATGGTTCAGGTTAGGGAGTTGGTTTTTGGGGGTAAAAAAAACAAACTTGGAACCAGAAGGAAATAAGATAAGAACAGTGAGACAGACAACAACAGATAGTCCTCTGACAGTAAATGTCCTCCATCCCTTTAACAGGGAACACATTGCCAAAGAGTTCCCTTTTGGCCTGCAAAAAGCACCACACCGTAGCCAGCCCTCCACCTCACCTCCTTTCATCAGAATCATCATTGTCAAATCAATAAATCTGTCTTTGCTGTGCCAGAACCCACAGGAACCCTCTCCCCTATTCTTCTCCTCTTCTCAGTAATGATGTCCATGATACTGACTCTCCCCTCATCCCAGAGTGAACCAGTTGTTTCCCTCTCTCTCTCTCTCTCTCTCTCTCTCTCTCTCTCTCTCTCTCTCTCTCTCTCTCTCTCTCTCTCTCTCTCTCTCTCTCTCTCTCTCTCTCTCTCTCTCTCTCTCTCTCTCTCTCTCTCTCTCCATTTGGTTAGGGTCTAACTCCTCAGTTGGTTGGTTGAGTTAATTATAAGTCCATTGTTTTTGTGTTTTGTGTTTTTATAATCGTCTCGTGTCGATGTCTATGGCAGCTCTCTCTCAGAAGGACATCCTCTCTGTGTTGAACACCCTCAGCTTGGTCATGAAGTTGAAGTAGACGAAGGCCAGGCACACCAGCAGGTTCTTCAACAGGTAGAGCAGCGGGGTGACGAAGCCGAAGAACGCGATGATGCCGATACGCACGAACAGGAAGGGGAGGTCCTGCAGGGCCACGCCCAGCGAGGACAACAGGGGACTGTGGGGCATCACCACCAGACGCAGGCAGGACACGTAGCTGAAGATGTAGATGGGGAACACCCAGCCGGAGAAGAACACCGCCGGGTGCCCCGCCACCCGCACCATCTCCACCGTGTCCATCCAGAACAGAAAGCTGTCCACGAACACCTCCGCCCGCGCGTCGCTGGCGCACAGGAAGCGCAGGGGCCCCGTGTAGGCGTACGGGGAGATGCGGTACGCCGTGCTGGCCGAGCGCGAGCTCAGGCCCGAGATGCTGTACTGTCTCCCCTGGTTGCTCCCCCCCGTGCCCGCCAGGCCCGGCACCGCCCCGTTGGCTTCCGGTCGGCCGGCGGCGCCCCCCGCTCCTGCTGCTGCAGGCGCCCCCGCCGCCGCAGCCGCCCCCGCCGCAGCAGCTGCGGCCGCAGGGTCCGCGGCGGGCGCCGCAGCCGCAGGGTCGGCGGGCCCGGGCACAGCTGGCGTTACGGGTGTCGTTGGTGTTACCTGCTCCACGTGCGTGAGGACGGTGGATGGGATGTCTGCGTCTCGGTCCAATTCGTTAGCTAGGGGGAGACAGGGAGACAGGGAGGATAGGTGAGTCGTTTAGTAGTCGTGACAGTAGAAAGTTATAGGACTAATTACTTAAAAGCAGGACAGTGCAGATGAGCCCAGATTAGGATAGCATAGACGTTAGCTAGGGACAGGAAGACAGGAGACGATACGTGAGTGGTTTATTAGTCGTGACAAGTTAGAAAGTTAGAGGACTAATTCAAAGCAGGACAGTGCAGATGAGCCCAGATTAGAATAGCATAGACGTGCCCAGGCCACAGTCTACAGTCTGTCCAATTCGTTAGCTAGGGGGACAGGAAGACAGGAGACGATACGTGAGCGGTTTAGTAGTCATGACAGAGAAAGTTATAGGACTAAAAGTTAAAAAAGTCAAAGACAGAAAAAATGCCGGTCGAGAGAGGACGCTGGCGTCGCTTGTTCGCCGCTTTTCTCCGCCCGAAATCTAGGTGTAATTGCAGTATACAGAGTAGATTGTCCTACAAAGACACTTTGACTAAGATTAGTAATCTAAAAATGTATTAGTCCCCTATACTTTCTTTTACTTATCTTTTTTTTCTATTTATTATTACTACCCGATCTTTTCCGTTTGTAAAGCGTCTTTGAGTGTCTAGAAAAGCACTATATAAGTCCAAAGTATTATTATTATTATTATTATTATTATTATTATTATTATTATTATTATTATTATTATAAAGTGCAGAACAGTGCAGATGAGCCCAGATTAGAATAGCATAGACGTGCCCAGTCCACAGTCCACAGTCTGTCCAATTTGTTAGTTAGGACAGGAAGACAGGAACTAAGTCGTGACAGGAAAGTTATAGTTTCTAACTATATCTTTGCAGGAAAAGCACTATACAAATAAAAGTTTTTATTATTATTATTATTATTATTATTATTATTATTATTATTATTATTATTATTATTATAGGACTAAAGTGGCAGACAGTGCAGATGAGCCCAGATTAGAATAGCATGGACATGCACAGTCCACAGCACTGCAGAGCAAAGCACAGCATAGAACATCACAGCAGTGATGACGACTCACTGACATCAGCTGACAATGACCGGCCTGCACGGCAGAACAATAGCATTTCTTATCAGTGAAAAATTTAAAAATACCACAAATTATTCAGGCAGATTTTTCAGTAGCCGATACAAATTAATCTGGCTCATTCTATAACTAAAGGGGATTTTACTGTCGAAATAAATGTAAAAAAACAACAAAAACAACAAAAACCTAAGGAACTGCACATGAAATCTGGGTCCCCGGTGGCCACACGTAGACATTACAACAGGTTTTGTTTACACTAGCTTGTTTGGTGCTAGCTAGTCTCCATCACAAAACCACTTATCCAGACCGTTGATTTAAGGCCAGGGGGGTATTCCATCAACGTTGCTAAAGGAAAACGCAGGCTTATTTTGATAAATCTCACAAGACTTCCAGGTTTCCAGGTAAAAATCATCCAGGTTTATCCTTCTTTGAAGTCTTCGCGAGACTTATCAAAAATAAGCCAGGGTTTTTTTCTTTAGCAACGTTGATGGAATACCCTCCATGTAATAAGAAATATTTGTATAATCGTTTTGATTTACCTGTGTTTTTGTTTACGAGCTAACATTTTTTGTTTACGAGCTATGGCGCTGGTCTTACAAAGCCTTAAAGTCTAAAATCCACCAAGCAAAGCCCCAAGGCCGGAAAGGTCTTGAATTTCAGTTATCCAGTCTAAAAATGAGGTGCTAGGTCTTAAAAATGAGATCCTGCAAGGAAATCAGTCCGACCACATCTATTTACGCGGAAATTAATCAAGCTGGAACCAAAAAAATGCCAATTCGCTTCCTTTTTTGTCTGTATGGCAGTGAAATCCCTAATTTCATCACCTTGAGGATGACAAAAAGCTATCATATGGTGTCATGTATAGGTCTAAGAGGTCTAAAAAAAGGTCTAAAAAGGTCTTAAATTTGACTTGTTGAAACTTGTAGGAACCCTGGACTGAAAAGGTGATGGGGGAGCACCATTACTTTAAAACACTATCTCTCCACAATCTCTGCAGGTTTTCAAGGCCATTAACGTCTATGCAGTACAGTGAAAAGGTCAAAGGTCATGTGTAGCACCTTAAAGGAGAACATAAAAAAAAAACTTGAGGAGAGAGTGGAATCCCACTCTTTTAAAATATTTATTTAGACAGTGGGTGGGAAATTCACAGGAGATTAGAGGGAGGACACAACAGAAATTGCGGTCCTTGGGATTGTAACCACGATCTTGGGGGGGATTACATGTGTACTAGTGGAGGCTGGTGGAGGGAGAAATTAGAGGCCAGGCTCATTGAAATGAAATAAGGCCCCATGTCATTGTTTCTGTTTTGTTTTGTTTGTTTTCTGTTTTGTCTGTCTGACTATTTCCTTTAGAATTGTAAAGCGTCCTTGGGTTTTATGAAAGGCGCTATATAAATCCAAGTTATTATTATTATTATTATTATTATTATTATTATTATTCTAATATAGGGTTATTATTATAAGGGTTAGCATTTGATACTATTCCTTATTCCATTCCATGCATTACTTTGATCCCGTCCTCCAATTTCTACCTCCACCAGCCTCCCCTAACGTGTGCTCGATCCAGGAGTGTTACTGTTAAATTCACGGTGTTGCAAATAAAATAAATTGATTCTTAATAAACTGACAGTCATCCTTTAGGACGCATTGTTATGATTCTGCTAATTCAGCAACTGTTACCAGAATCAGTTTGGTGAGGCTTACAACCAAGCTTCCTGCTAATTTCCTGGAACATCTCAGGTCTCATGATGAGTGTGAGGTTGTTGAACTTCATCGTCATGGAGTTAGACCCTTCCGGTCTGAGTCAGAGTCAGAGGTTGGGGGTTCAGTGAGATTGTGTAAACGTAAGGCTAAAGTGGAGGGGTGCAGTAGCTAGCGACACGGTCTGATGTTGTTGTTGCTGGGTTCCTACAAGTTTCAACAAGTCAAATACCTTTTTGGACCTTTTTTAGACCTCTTTGAATATAATTTTATACCGATTCGCGACACCGTGTGATAGCTTTTTGTCATCCTCGAGGTGATGAAATTAGGGATTTCACTGCCATACAGACAAAAAAGGAAGCACATTTTTGGGTTCCAGCTTGATTAATTTCCGCGTAAATAGATGTGGTTGGACTGTTTCGTGCATGTTAGTGTTGAGCTGTTCGTGTCGAGGTGTTAGTGTCGAGGTGTTAGTGTTGAGCTGTTAGTGTCGAGGTGTTAGTGTCGAGCTGTTAGTGTTGAGGTGTTAGTGTCGAGGTGTTAGTGTTGAGCTGTTAGTGTCGAGGTGTTAGTGTCGAGCTGTTAGTGTCGAGGTGTTAGTGTTGTGCGTGTTAGTGTCGAGCTGTTAGTGTCGAGGTGTTAGTGTCGAGCTGTTAGTGTCGAGGTGTTAGTGTCGAGCTGTTAGTGTCGAGGTGTTAGTGTTGAGCTGTTAGTGTCGAGGTGTTAGTGTTGAGCTGTTAGTGTCGAGGTGTTAGTGTCGAGGTGTTAGTGTCGAGGTGTTAGTGTTGAGCTGTTAGTGTCGAGGTGTTAGTGTTGAGGTGTTAGTGTCGAGCTGTTAGTGTCGAGGTGTTAGTGTTGAGCTGTTAGTGTCGAGCTGTTAGTGTCGAGGTGTTAGTGTCGAGGTGTTAGTGTCGAGGTGTTAGTGTCGAGGTGTTAGTGTTGAGCTGTTAGTGTCGAGGTGTTAGTGTCGAGCTGTTAGTGTCGAGGTGTTAGTGTTGAGCTGGCCTTCTCACCCTGTCCCGTTAGTCGACAGTGTCGGATCCTCTCCACGATGTCGATGCAGATGAGAGAGAAGAGGACCAGCGACACCGGGAGTTCCGTGAACGTGTCTTGTCTCATACTGTTGTTCATCTGCACCTGAAAAACCACATGAAACCACACATTTAAATCCATATTGGATTTTTCCTTCTATCACAGAGACTGCCAATGGCCCCGGGCCTGAGCTGGATTATTCTTCCTGCTACGACTGGTGGATTGACGATTCACTTGCTTAGTCAAATGTATTGAGTGTAAGTCGCTTTGGAATAAGGCGTCTGCTAAATGCCAAAAATGTAAATGTATTGAGATATTGAAATAACACTGAAGCCCTTGATTGAGGATCAAACTGAACTGTGACACGTTGAATCGTCAAACCGGCTTGGCTTCCATAACACAGATGTTCAGTTCAACCTCACATACCAGATCCCAGAAGTGTCACAGGGTCTTGCTCTGACACTGGGTTAGTAGGCTAATCGCTTTGTTCGCTCCCCTGGTTGGTATGTGCTTACCTCAGGTCTTCGAGCCATACAGGAACACAGAACAAAAGACACTAGAGGTTATCTGAGTTATCAGAATTTATGACTCTTATGTAAAAAGACAGCCGAGGAGTAAGGGACCCCGGGGTCACCGCGGGTCACCGCGGGACCTTTGGAAACTGCCTCATAGACAGCTAATAGGAGCAGGTATCCTCTCAGACAGGAAGTTAGAAAGTGCCAGACGGACAGCTGATGCGGCCGGTACGGCTCGGGACAGGAAGAGGAACTCAGCTGCTTATCAGTAGCTCCTTGGCCATTAGAGGCTGTATTATTGCTCCCCTGAGAAACCAAAGTTCCTCTCCACTTATCCACTTAAAACCCATCTGTCCTAAATAATCCCTCTCCACGATGATACCACCACACTTCAAGGAAAGGCACTCGGGCGAATATGGAAGTGGTGTCAAAATGGAGGATTACAGAAAGTCTTGCGTGTCGCGCTGCCCCCAACAACATTTTAAGTACATTACGAATCTATATATACAGTGATTTGGAAAACGGCTTACTTTCATTTCAGAAAAAAAAAAGGTCGGGTGTCAAAGTTCATCGGTCAGAGGAGAATCTATGTCAAAGGTCACCCGAACGGACACACACTGAGACACAGAGCAGAGCAGCAGAGCTACAGGACAAACAGTGGCGGTCACATGGTTTTACCTCTGAGCTGGCGATGAGAAAGGCAAAGCAGGGTAATGTAGAGAGAATCACATACACCAGGGCGACCGGCCTCCTGTGAAAGAGAGAGAGAGAGAGAGAGAGAGAGAGAGAGAGAGAGAGAGAGAGAGAGAGAGAGAGAGAGAGAGGGAGAGAGGGAGGTAGGGAGAGAGAGATTGGGAGAGAAAGGGACAGTCTAAGTTCATGGCTGGAGGTATCCAAAAAGGAATCTACTACATTCAGATACTTGTAAAAGAGAGAGTTCTAAAATAACTAAAAGAAGAAGTCGCAACTAGTCCCTCTTTCACCCTCTTTCACCAAAAACCCGATGACCAGACAGACCATCTCAGACAGACAACACCTCAGAGGCTGGTCAGCTGGTCAGGCCACACCACACCTTCAACCCCAAGACAGACAGACAGACTCACGTCTTCTGTTCTGGACATCCTTCTGGTTACATCACAGCTCCAGCCTCAGACACACTGAAACCCCCCCGCACTGGGCCCCTAAGCCACCCCCCACACCCCTCCCCCACACTCCCCCCCCCACACACTCACCATTTCTTCCTCCCGATAAGGAACTTCTTCTTCATGAACACCATGTACTTCATGGGCACCCAGACCAGCAGGGCGGTGGAGGTGACGTAGGCGATGGACGAGGCCACGATGAGCCAGTATGCCGTGCTGCCGTCGCCGGGGGGCTGCGACACGCTCTTGACCCGGGCCACGATGATAGCGAACCTCTGCATGACGATGAAGAGCGGCACGCACAGGCCCGCGAACTGCAGCACCTCGCACAGGGCGAACTTGAGCGTCCTCCCCGAGCCCATGCTGTGGCATTCCCTTCGCTGGGGGGGACCAAAAAAAAGAAAAAAAGAGGGAGGGTGGCGAGAGGGGGCTGTTGTCGCGGTGAGGCGACTACCCCTGTCCCTCTGAGGGCTGGTCAGGCCGCGGCCCGGCGCATTGTCTGCGTCCACTAGCATATTCCACACGCCACAGCCCTGGCTCGCTGCTCGCCCGATTGCTTACACTGCACTAGTGGCATTGTGTACCTTTATCGCCGCCACTGTGACGCTGATGACACTCACTCTCCCACCACCCTACACACTCTCTCTACTAACAGTACAGTATATGGAGGTTACATACAAACAAATCGGTTCTCTCTCTCTCTGTGTGTGTGTGTCACACTCCCTTCAAGGCTCAATTCATATGACATTCACATTACAAGTTGTAGTTTTTCCAAAAAAGCACTGCAGGGAAATACAATAATGCATCATCGCACACGTGTCATCGTAGCCCCCGAATCGAGTCTGAATGATACCCTTCATACCACATCTTTGTGTGGTGGGGTGGGCATCGCGCTGCAATCCACACATTCTCTCTGATGTAATCATGTGGAACGGTTGCTAAGCAATGGCGGCTTGGCTTTTGGCCTCTTTCCAAAGGACTCGATTCCACAGGGGGAGTAGAGATTGGTAGGAACGGAGAGCTTTAGACTGTCCTGAGACACAACGCCTGTACCGAGACATGAGCAGGTTACCAAGGAATCACAGCTACGCCTCCTCCTTTGAGATGTGTACTGTATGTTCCTCCTGCCATGACTACACATCCCCCTCTAGTGGCACTTTACAATATCCTGCTAACAGTGTTCACTATAGTGAACCCCGATATCCACCCAATATCCGCCTGCTGTCCCCCCCCCCGCACCAACCTACGGACCTTTGGGGACAGAGCCTTCAGCGTGGCTGCACCTACCCTCTGGAACTCTCTCACCCATAGTGATCCGCAACGCCCCCCCCCCCCCCCCCACCCTGGACTCCTTCAAATCAGCCCTCAAAACCCATCTGTTCACCAAGGCCTTTGGCCCCCTAGTCACTGTTTCTGTTTTGTTTTCTTTGCTTTCTGTTTTGTTTGTCTGACCATTTCCTCTAGAATTGTAAAGCGTCCTTGGGTTTTATGAAAGGCGTTATACAAATCCCAAGTTATTATTATTATTATTATTATTACCATAATCATGGAGGTAGTGTGAGAGAAGAGGAGGAGGAGACAGGAGAGACGCATCCACCTCTCCGTAGAGGGGAGTGAGAGAAGGAGTCAAGAGAGGAGGAGAGAGGATGAAAGAGTGAAAGAGTGACTGGTAAGAAAAGGTAGAAAGATAAAGAGGCAAAAAGAGAGGGAAAGCGGAGGTCTGTTGTTGACTCATTTCTCCTCACGACACCACCCACCGTTACGTCACATCATATCATATCATATCAAATCAAATCAAATCAAATCAAATCAAATCAAATCAATCATATCAAGAGGTGTTGAATGACACGGACAATGGTTCGGTTAATCGGTTCGAGGCAGTGTACGTGAATATACTGTACGTGTCATGAATGGAAACATGTGACAGCAGCTGGTGAGAGGGGGAACAAGTCGGCAAACCGACCGAATGTTCAGACTTTTATTCTGAAATAGGCTTTTCAGGATAAAAGTCTGAACCTTTCAATCGGTTGCCGACTTGTTCCCCCTCTCACCAGCTGACGTCACATATTTGAGGTTAACGGACCACCAGCACACATCTACAAGAACTCAGACTCACACCAGCCAGAGGATTCTGCTGTGCTGATAGATACACAAGAAGCTATGTCGTGAGCTTAGAATGATAAGGTTCTATCTCCGTTTAGGGTAGTTCAGAGATATTGAGCGTCAAAGTTTTTACATTCCATTATGTTTTGTGAGATGGAACCTTTGTATTTTATGAATCACTAACTAAAAAATGTAACCATTTAAAAAAATAAACACATAATAAACACCTAATTGATCAGATTATGTAAAAAACTCAATTTTGACAAATAGAGATAGAACCTTATAATTCTAACGTCACAATGTTTTAATAATGGATAGACGAGGGATAATTCGACAGGCGATATATCCTCCTGTACATAAAGCCTGGACCACACCGCAGACGTCAACCTCAGTAGCGTAATGTCACGTAATTTCGGCGCCCATGTGTCGTGCTTGTGAACATGGTCTGTTGATAGTCATATTGACATCATACCAATGACATCATTCAATGTCAACACTACATCTGTAAAAATGTAAAAAATAAATAATTAAATCAACACTTCAACGCTACCTGTTGTTAATAAGTGTAAAAGAAGTGTGGACATTGCAGTTGATTGACATTTATATTGAAATACAAATAAAAATTAGAACTGTGTACAAACAAGTTGTATGACAAGTCCAGACATGTCTCTCTCTCTCTCTCTCTCTCTCTCTCTCTCTCTCTCTCTCTCTCTCTCTCTCTCTCTCTCTCTGTGTCTCTCTGTCTCTCTCTCTCTCTCTCTCTCTCTGTGTCTCTCTGTGTCTCTCTCTCTCTCTCTCTCTCTCTCTCTCTCTGTCTCTCTCTCTCTCGCTCTGTCTCTCTCTGTCTCTCTCTCTCTGTCTCTCTCTCTCTCTCTCTCTCTCTCTCTCTCTCTCTCTCTCTCTACTAAACACTTTCTACTCACACTACTATAGTAGGTGTTGCTGAGGTAAGTACTCTTGCTGCTCTGAAAGAGGGTAAACAAAACGACGTGACTGCTTTCTGCTTATAACCACTTCACTTTTTGAACCGCTCATTAAGGATGGACGACAGCAGAGACTGGACCCAGAACACATTTATAATGAAGTGAGATGAAACATTATATTATTGATGGTCATTATCAAAGGCAAAGTCAATGTACAGACAGGGCTGGCGGGGTCATCGCTATGTTCCCACAACCCAATGGTCCCACATTTCTAATATGTCATAGGTGGGCTAGGGATAGGGCTAGGGTCAGTGTTAGGGCTAGGGTTAGGGTCAGTGTTAGGGCTAGGGTTAGGGTCAGTGTTAGGGCTAGGGTTAGGGTCAGTGTTAGGGCTAGGGTTAGGGTCAGTGTTAGGGCTAGGGTTAGGGTCAGTGTTAGGGTCAGTGTCAGTGTTAGGGATAGGGTCAGTGTTAGGGTTAGGGTCAGTGTTAGGGTCAGTGTTAGAGTTAGGGTCAGTGTTAGGGCTAGGGTCAGTGTTAGGGTTAGGGTCAGTGTTGGGGTTAGGGTTAGGGCTAGGGTCAGTGTTAGGGTCAGTGTTAGGGTCAGTGTTAGGGCTAGGGTTAGGGTCAGTGTTAGGGTCAGTGTCAGTGTTAGGGATAGGGTCAGTGTTAGGGTTAGGGTCAGTGTTAGGGTCAGTGTTAGAGTTAGGGTCAGTGTTAGGGCTAGGGTCAGTGTTAGGGCTAGGGTCAGTGTTAGGGTTAGGGTCAGTGTTAGGGTCAGTGTTAGGGTCAGTGTTAGGGTTAGGGTCAGTGTTAGAGTCAGTGTTAGGGTTAGGGTTAGGGCTAGTTAGATTACTTAGAAATGTGGACACATTGGGCTGTGGGACCATCGGGCTGTGGGAACATAGACACGCTCCCCACACGCGCTGCTGAGGTAGACGTGGTCGGTGTGTTCTTGACGTCAGCGTGATGCACATCAGACTACAGTAACGAGACACGTGTCCATGTCCCGGGACTCTGAGCTTCAGGGGTCCCACACATACGGTCTACCAGACAGGCTGAGAGATTACCATCGTCAACACAAACATTGTGCTTGGATCGAATGGCAGATATGGCTCGGGTCCCGATTGCATGTACAAGCATCGGGTTACTCTGGCTACTGGCTGTGACGTATCTCACTTGCTGCGTGAAGACGCACTGCTCAGAATAATGAGCGTGTCACAACATTATCCCAGACAATTCAGCTGCAGCTAATATACACAAATAAACTGTGTACAAAGTGAATGATCCCTGGTTGTATCATGAGGAGTATGCGTACATTGCCTTTGACCTGTGCACACAGGGCAACGGAGGATTAACTAGAGGATTACCTCGACAAGGGTATGAAATGGTGGACATAATCTCCATGTCATTCAGATAGTCAGTGTGTAGGCTATTACAGTATATTAGACTGGAGTATTACCCAAGGGAAAGCAGATACACACACACACACACACACACACACACACACCTGTACATCTGATGAGACTGTAGACCTAAAACATTTTGGGTTGGGCAAATTACGTTGAAGACGTATGAACCTGAGTCTATGAGTCTGACTGCGACATCTCACAAATTCAAGACACAAATGCATCGAGTGGATCATTAAAAACGCTGTTAATGAAACGTCGAGCTAGATTTGACCCCCCCCCCCTTCCCTCAGGTAGCCATTGTAACGAGTCTGACCCCACCAGGACACAGAAATTTGAACTCTAGGTAACTGGATCAGGATTAACGGGCCCTGCACTATATTTGGTGGTGTCGGTTAGTTTACACACATTTCTACTGGCCACTACGGGAGGTGCTAATTTTAGACCCTGCAGTGATGCGCTATATCTCAGCCTGTGCCTCCGCTAACTGTACTGAGGGCAGCAGGGCTTTATACCCAGCCCAAACACTGTCTCTTTCTTGTCTGGCCCTCTCTGAAGAACAGCTTCTACCCCAGGGCCATCCAGGCCCTGAACACAGCAAAGACCTAGGTTCTGGGCCCTGGACAGTCTGGACGGATTGTATGGCAGCTGCTGGACTGAAAAAATCAGGTGTAGTGCTGAGGCACAAATATGTACATTTCAAGCCTGCAAACTGCGACACTTTAAATGAATGTGCAATAACACTATGTGCAATATGACAACCCTAGTCGTCTATCTGTACAGTATAGTATAGTGGATAGTGTACATGGCCTTTATTTATGTAAACCAGCTCCTTCCCTTCTTGTACTTTTTTTAGTTTTTTTTTCTTTCCTAACACCAGGGGAGCCACCCCTCCTAAATTTCGTTGTTTGGTACCTGTACTATAGCAATGACAATAAAGACCATTCATTCATTCATTCATTCATTCATTCATTCATTCATTCATTCATTCATTCTCTAACCAAACAGCTCAGAACCAAAACTGCCCTTCTGGACCAGCCCAACACCGCCCTCTCTAAACCCAGCATAAACACTGTCTATTATACTGGTCCGATACTGCCAACTTCTTGGAAATCGAGGCATGCTCTCTACCAACCCTCTAAGTACTGACCCAGCCCAACACTAACCCTCTAGCCTAGTCCTCTACCAATCTGCATTACTCTGACCCAGCCCAATACCACCCCTCTAACCAGCCCAACACTACCCCTCTAACCAGCCCAACACTACCTCTCTAACCAACCCAACACTACCCCTCTAACCAGCCCAACACTACCCCTCTAACCAACCCAACACTACCTCTCTAACCAGCCCAACACTACCCCTCTAACCAGCCCAACACTACCCCTCTAACCAACCCAACACTACCCCTCTAACCAGCCCAACACTACCCCTCTAACCAACGCAACACTACCCCTCTAACCAGCCCAACACTACCCCTCTAACCAACCCAACACTATCTTCTAACCCAGCCCAACACCAGCTCTGTAATCCAGCCCAATACTGATGCTTTAGTTTAGCCCAAAAAAATCACTCTCCAAACCATCACAACACTGCCCCCTAGCTCAGTCTAGCCCGGCCTCATAGAGTTATATCCCTAGAGGAGGATAGCACATGCTATAAGGCTGGTATGGCATCAGCCAATGGGTTCAACACATGTTCTTCTTGTTGTTTATCTATAGATTGTGAAAGGCTTTGGCAGGGGGCGTGACGCCATCTACTGGTGGCCATAAATATCTGTCCCCCCAGACACACTGTGGAACTGGGGGGGTTGACTACTATGAAAGCGAACACCCCAGTGCAGCAGGTGGCAGTGAATCACCAACCATTGAAGCCTTTTCTCTGTGTAGTAGGAATCCACTGAACACTATTCAGGAAGAACCTTGCACTTGCAGTGTTACTTACTGCATACCTTTGACTAAACAGTAATGTTCTTAATAATGTGTAGTTTGTCAGTTAGTTGTAGCAGACACTTTTAGTAAACAGTAGGCAGTATGAGCTTTCGGTAATGCCCCTCTAGGGATATATAACTCTATTCCCAGACCACACACAGTCAAGCTTTGTGCCTTTGAACGCAACCCTGATCACCACCAAGTATCCACCCAGCCCATGCAGGTAGAGGGCAGTATGCACCCCACAGTAAAAGCTTTTAAAGAGATCAGATAGATTGAGAGGAGATGAAAAGTTGATATGAAGTTGTGACTGTTTAGGAGGAAAAATGGTGGATGGTGACCACATTAAGAAGTTGAAGTCTGCAGTTGGGCTATCTATTTAATGCACACTTAAAACAAGTTGGAGCTGTTTAAACGGATGGGTATAAATAGCTTTTAGCAGTCTAACATCAGGGTGAAAAGGAGATTTAGTAGGATAATAACATTAACCATTTTAGTAGTTAGTTATTCGAGGTCTGTTTACATTTTTCATCATACAACCTTTCAATAACAACCTTTCATAACAATAATTGGCCAATAATAAGTCGAAAAGATGAATAGAGAACCATAACTGCATACCTAAAGTTCATGAATAATAACGGGGGTAATTGTTTGATTGATAGGGTCTTTTGTTTGGGGGGTCTTTTGAGGGACTTGTCTTTTCTTAGGGACTTGCCCCACACTTATTGCAGCAATAGTCCCGCGAGAGAGGGGGGTCCGTGGACACATGGATGGATGACCCTGCTGCTCCCCCCAGCCACAGCTGTCAGCTGCGTGTCTGACTGTCCCACCACCACTCTGCCCCCGGCACCATGGCGTCCACGGAGGAGGACGCTTCGGTTGAGGAGAAGGATAACAACAAAAAGAAAACGACCAAAAGTGCCATCGCCACCGCATGGCTTACATTTTACAACATCGCCATGACAGCCGGGTATGTGGATTATTAATGCCCGATCGGCGATCGGCTGATTAATAAACAAATAGCCACTCCCTTTGGAGGTCCGCTATGCAGAGCTCCGTATGTATGCGAGCGTGTGTTGCTGTTTATAGGACCCCCTACTCTGACAGTGCAAGTGCGCCCATTCTGGTTTACGCGAATTAAGCGGCCGTGAAGTTAGAACATGATATAAAAACTAAATGGAAGGGGTTGATATAGACCTATATGGATTATTTAGATATGGAAAAATATGGATTATTTTAAAGATTGACGATCTTTTTTTGTTTAAAAAATATATTTAACGGGGGGCGGTAGAGCGACCCCCGGCGTGGGTTCAGCCTTTCCAAATACGGTCGATCGTACGGTGTCAGCTTGTCATGCAGCCCGCACCACAGAGACAGTTAAGTATAGCCGGGCGCACTGACACCAGAGCCCCGGGGGTCTGGGAGGGGGAAATGCGCAATTGGCACATTTTAAACCTGCATACTATCTGTGCGCTCCGGGCGCGGATTACGCAATTGTTTGGCACATGTTCTGACAGTTGTTTTGTAAATGAAATCACACCGACCAAACGACTTTAACTTTTTTTTTTAAAAATCGTTGCCAAGTTTTCTAGTTGTAAGTTATAAAGATGTTGATCACATATTAGGCTACAACTTACTACTGACAAGTCAGGTTAGGTAACGACAAAATGGTCACTTTGGGAACAAATGTGCGTAAATGCCGCGCCGCTGTGGGTTGGTATAGACTGATTGTGGTTCATTCATTCCTTGTTTGCCCCTGCCTGTTTGTTTGCCCACACGCTGTACTGTCTGTTTCACTAAACAAATAAGAAGAAGAAGAATAGGGATCTGATAGGTATTAGATAAAGGTGGTAGTATTGTTACACATTAGCCATCATAAGCTCTTTTTAAAATTCCCATGGTGGAACGATCAGGACAGGTGCGTTTTTATTGGAATTCCAGTGTCCTGTTTTTACCACTACAATCATTGAGACAACAATTATTATTATTATTATTAACTGTCAAATGTTATGGCCCTACCTTACGAATTTGTCTGTCATCAGTAAACGGGCTCAAAGCAGGGTTAGTCTTCAACATGACACCAACATTATCTAAATCCACCGAGGTGTCTAGTGCCATGAGATATCTCCACCGTTTATATGATGTTTCAGAGTGTACCTTGAACTTAACTAACACCTAGATGGAGATTAGTCAATGGGACGCCGTCTGTTACAAAGAATGCTATTGAACCAGGTTGACCTATTAGCCTACTGTTACCGGCCTCAGGAAGGATAGACATGTCAGGTGCTCGGTTTGTGCTGTGCAGAGAGGTTTTTTTCGGGGTATTGTAAAGATCCTCTACACGTTGAATGGCAGCTTGCCCCTTTCTCTTCTTTGGTTACCAAAAAAACAAAACATTAGGTTAATAAAAGAAAACATGACAGAAAAAGCAGCAGTTATCACTATCATACAAAAGCATTTAGTCATAACACAGTCCCAAAAAGTATCATAATTACTCACCACAACAATACTTTACTGGGGTAACTCTAGCCATAACTAGACAGTATAAGCACGGTATAACAATGATAACTTAATACTTGATTGTACAAAATTAATTACAGATTCATACAGTTATACACAGCATTGTCAAGTGTGACTTTATTTCTATTTAGTAAATCAGGGATGGTATGATGATGTTGGGTTTGGATATATATTTACTGTTCACAAAATAGGCAGAATGTTGGATATTATAGACCCCTGCTTGTAGGTTTGTGGGAAAGATTTTTACAGAAAGGTGACAATTGTTTCAAACATTATATCTATTGATTATTTTAATGGCATTGCTGTTAATGTTACAATATCCCTTTGAATCAAGAGTGCCAAAACTCTCTACTGTAACATTGGTCCTCTAACCCTATGAAACAATGTGTTATTGTGTTCAATTCAAAAAGAAAATATACAAAAAAAACAGTAATACTTTGTGGTTGCCCCTATACCTATAATGACACTGTAATTGTTATAGTAACAACATTACCTGTTACCTGTTACCTTAACATAGCTGTATTGCACAGTTGATTCTGTGTACATATAATAAGGACTGCGTCTATCTTAAGCAGTATTGAGGTTGCTTCAGGGCAGATTTTCCAACAATTTGTTGTTTACATTCTGTCCGGCATTTAGCTATGTTGTCATGACTGATGATGAGCCCAGGCGAGTGTAGTTACAGTAGTCGGAGGCTATTATCTCCCCAGCAAAGTGACATGAGGTCTCACCGTCTCGCCCAGGGACTTGTGAGATAAGTAGACATTCAAGTTTAGTTGTTTTTTTATTGCTGTAGCTCGCCCAGGGTTCCCACGGGTCCTTGAAATCCTTGAAAGTTTGTGAATTTGAGAAAAAATAATTCAAGGTCTTAAAAGTTTTTGAAAATAGACATGGGTCATTGAAAGTGCTTGAATTCCCCCCCCCTCTCTCTCTCTCTCTCTCTCTCTCTCTCTCTCTCTCTCTCTCTCTCTCTCTCTCTCTCTCTCTCTAAACAAAATATATATATTCAAAAATGTTTTACTTAGCTCGTCAACTAGTTCTGTCACAAACTATGCCGTGTTGGGTCCTTGAATTTGAGGGAATTGAGTCTTGAAAGTCCTTGAAAGGTGTTTGAATTTGATGTTTCAGAAGGTGTGGGAACCCTGGCTTACTCCGAATAATAAATACACACTGTTCAAGACAATAACCACAGAATGCCGTAATATAGATGATGTGACAGGGGTCAAGAAGAGGACATGATATGGGGGGGAAGCATTTTAGATACAGAACTGAACATAGGCTAGTCCTGTTTGTAATGGTGTTTGTTCTTGCTGTAGGCTACGTGTCTCTTAACAAAACCATTGACATTGAGTTGTTTCATTGTGTTTCCTTTCCCAGGTGGCTGGTTTTGGCGATGGCAATGATGCGCTTTTACATGCAGAAAGGCTCACACAAGGGCCTGTACAAAAGTATAGCGAGGACACTGAAGTTTTTCCAGACCATTGCGTTAGTTGAGGTAAGTTTGTAGAATATCATAGTTGTTGCTAGAGTACGTATTATAGCCACAATCAAACAAGTATTCTATCAAGATAGAGGAGAAAGGGTGGGTACATAGGGGGAAAAAGAAGAAATAGAAGGACCTTTATTCCTTATTTATGTGCCCATAAGTGCTGTATGCCTTAGTGTTCAACTTCCTTCTAATAAAACATTATAGAGGAGATGGTAAACATTGAAATTATTGAACGGTTACCCTGACACAGAAATTGGGCCAATTTCCCTGGACTGAAATACATCTTCAATCGAGATTTTTCATTAAAAATGTTAGTGTTTAGTACAGGACTAGGCTTATTCTGCATCTGGGAAACCGGCCCTTGCATCACACTCATAATAGGCTAGGTGCACGATCTCCACTACTTCCTGAAAGGCACCTGGCATGAACATATCCTGTCTCACTCTATTGGTTTAATTGATTAATCAGCTGTGCGGTAAACTGTTGGAACACACAGTGCACAGCTGATTAATCAATTAAACCAATAGAGTGAGACAGGATATGTTCATGCCAGGTGCCTTTCAGGAAGTAGTGGAGATCGTGCACCTAGCCTATTAAGCTTGGGAATTGACGTCATGACGCTGCATTGTGGGATACGGTCCGCCATGTTCTTTGCTCTCCCAACCGTTTACATGATAGCGCCTCCAACTGTTTACATTTTCTGTACGTCATGCTTCGAGATAGCTAACGAAAATGATAACGAAATGATATACTACCAAATAACGAAAATAAGGAATAAATAACTAAATGATGTACCAAAGAATATGGCGGCAGTGGGCGGGCATAGCAACCGTGACGTCATGTTCCCGAGAACAATAGAGAATGTGTGATTAATCTGTGTCCAGGACACCAGAGGGTTAATTCGTCTCTTTAAAGAGAGCTGTAAGAAGTATCTTAACCCAAACATACATTGTGACGTTGGTAAAGTGGCGATTCAACTGATTCTGTTTTTCTGTCTTTGTCTTTCAGATTTTGCATTGTGCAATCGGTATGTACTGTGTTAGCATTGTTCTTCAACAGAAACAGTAGATGTTAAACAGTAAACATAATAGCCTCATCCTAGGACAGCCGAGTCAATGTGCTAAATTCTGTCCCTATAGGAATCGTGAGAACCTCTGTCATTGTGACAGGGGTACAAGTGTGCTCTCGAATTTTCATGGTTTGGTTCGTCACCAACAGCATCAGACAGGTGACTATTACATTAAGAGGTTTTTCTTTCTACCATACTACTCCCATTATCAGTGGGGAGTAAGGACTTATGAATGTATTAAAAACCCTCACCATATCGTGAGCTTAGAATGATAAGGTTCTATCTCCGTTTAGGGTAGTTCAGAGATATTGAGCGTCAAAGTTTTTACATTCCATTATGTTTTGTGAGATGGAACCTTTGTATTTTATGAATTACTAACTGAAAAAGTTCAACATTTTAAAAATAACACCCCACAGGCATTAATAAACACCTAATGGATCACTCAATTGTGACCAAAAATGGAGATAGAACCTTATAATTCTAACGTCACGATATTCCAAGACAGAAACCGAGGAATCGACAGGAATTTATTATACATGTTCTCCTCCCCCCCCACCCCCAACCCCCTCACTCCCATATTTGTCCGTCTGTCGTTGACGTCTGGAAGATCCAGAATGAAGAAAGTGTAGTCCTCTTCCTGCTGGTGTGGACGGTGACAGAGATTACCAGATATTCCTTCTATACATTCAAGCTGCTCAACCACCTGCCGTACTTCATCAAATGGGCAAGGTGGAGACGTGAATGTGAATGCAGATTTCGGGGGTTTAGGGGGGTTGTTGTTGCAGTGATGGGCATGTTTGGTTTGGTCTACATAACTGATTTGGAGCAATGTTTGGTTTGGTCTACTTAACTCTTCCCCTAGCATGCTTCCCTCCCTCACTCCAGACTGATTGTACGTCAGTGTTGTCTTGTGTTGTCACAAGAAGTAGGTGGTACGAGGTATCATTTGGTATACACACACCTGCGCGCACGCGCACACACACACAGACACAGACACACACACACACACACACACACACACACACACACACACACACACACACACACACACGATCAGCATGAGAGTGTTTATTTATGAAAACAACCTCATTATCTATTCTCTATGTGATTTTGGTTGAATTAACAGCTATTAACACCATATACTGCACTGCCATTGTGGCAACAGTTTATAGGCTTTATTCTAGGAGATACAGTAGTTAGAAAGGCTCTGAGAGAGGTGTTCAGGCGTTGACAAGCCTGCAGAGCAAAGAGGACCTCTTGCGTCGATGCAGGAATCGTTACGGCGCCATTCTGTGTCTAGACAGTAGTGTTAGCCTATTTAGTTTCGATGAGCATGAAGGACTGAGAAAAGATATTAACAAAGATTCCCTCTCTCCTAATCATCCTCTGCTTTATGCTGTCATGGATTTCCCAGATGTGGATGTGGACATAAGGATGTTCTCTGTCATTCTCTTTCTCATTCTTCCAACATTCCTAGATGCTCCTTTGACGCAGACTCACAGCGTGCATGGCCCATAGCAGGACTGACCGATTCTCACAGACAACTAACAGCACTGACAAAGACTCACACATACAGACAAACCCATACAGCCACAGGACGGTGATGGTGTCTGGGAGTAGTAGTCTCACAGGTACTGTAGCCTACTCGGCCTGCCTCCACACACGGTCACAAAGCAGTTTTTGTATTGAGATATACAGTAGCTTAACATTCTGCACAAGGCAACACTCCAGTAGTCAGCAATAACAAAGACTTTTAGATAGCATTTCTAAGCTATCATCATAATACATGCTGCTCATAAATGTATGTATTGTATTGACTGTCGTGAGCAGCACTGGGTGACATTATGCGGCCAGCTATCAGGACCCCCAGTGACACGGTAGCTTAGCCTAGCCTAGCATAGCAGCCTAGCCTCACATATCAGCCTAGACTTTCATATCAACCTAGCCTAGCCTCTCATATCAGCCTAGCCTCTCATATCAGCCTAGCCTCTCATATCAGCCTAGCCTCTCATATCAACCCAGCCTCTCATATCAACCTAGCATCTCATATCAGCCAAGCCTAGCCTCTCATATCAACCTAGCCTCTCATATCAACCTAGCCTCTCATATCAACCTAGCCTAGCCTCTCATATCAACCTAGCCTAGCATATCAGCCTAGCCTCTCATATCAACCTAGCCTAGCATATCAGCCTAGCATCTCATATCAACCTAACCTAGCCTCTCATATCAGCCTAGCCTCTCATATCAACCTAGCCTAGCCTCTCATATCAACCTAACCTAGCCTCTCATATCAGCCTAGCCTAGCCTCTCATATCAGCCTAGCCTCTCATATCAACCTAGCCTCTCATATCAGCCTAGCCTCTCATATCAACCTAGCCTCTCATATCAGCCTAGCCTCTCATATCAGCCTAGCCTAGCCTCTCATATCAGCCTAGCCTCTCATATCAACCTAGCCTCTCATATCAGCCTAGCCTCTCATATCAGCCTAGCCTCTCATATCAGCCTAGCCTAGCCTCTCATATCAGCCTAGCCTCTCATATCAACCTAGCCTCTCATATCAACCTAGCCTCTCATATCAGCCTAGCCTCTCGTATCAACCTAGCCTCTCATATCAACCTAGCCTCTCATATCAACCTAGCCTAGCCTCTCATATCAACCTAGCCTCTCATATCAGCCTAGCCTCTCATATCAGCCTAGCCTCTCATATCAACCTAGCCTCTCATATCAACCTAGCCTAGCCTCTCATATCAACCTAGCCTCTCATATCAGCCTAGCCTCTCATATCAACCTAGCCTAGCCTCTCATATCAACCTAGCCTCTCATATCAGCCTAGCCTAGCCTCACATATAATAGGAGCAGCGGTGAGGAACAGCAGACACACATGGCCAGCCAGCTATCTGATGCAGTCCTGTGATCCTGTAGCTGAGAGATGGACGTTCTCACTTCAAAACATCGATTCCTAGAGACTCTATGTCAGGCCAATGTAGTATTATTACACAAACCTGCGTGTACTTATCAGGCATAAAGAGTGACAGACAGTAGACTTTCTTTTTCGGCAACACAAAAACAAATCGGTTTCCATCACCGTTACTAAAAGTAGCTTTACCACTCCTTTGTTTCAGGGTTCCGACAAGTTTCAACAAGTCAAATTTAAGACCTTTTTAGACCCTTTTTTTAGACCTCTTTGAATATAATTTTAGACCTATTCGCGACACCATATGATAGCTTTTTGTCATCCTCGAGGTGATGAAATTTCACTGCCATACAGACAAAAAAGGAAGCACATTTTTGGGGTTCCAGCTTGATTAATTTCAGCGTAAATAGATGTGGTCGGACTGATTTCCTTGCAGGATCTCATTTTTAAGACCTAGCACCTAATTTTTAGACTGAATAACTGACATTTGAGGGCGTATTAGGGTTTAAGAATTGGATTGCTGGATTTTAGACTTTACAGCTTTTTCAGACCAGCGCGGGAACCCTGTGTTTACATGTGCTTAGGCCTGTCTAGCGCCTGGTCCCCTGGTCTTGATCAATGAAGTTCCCTCCACCACCCCCCTCCCCACCCACCCCACCACCCTCAGTCTGCTCTCCTCAGAGCGCTCTCGGGGGTTCCTTTAAGCAAAGGGGGAGATGACAGGCCCCCAGAGACGGGCTCAAGTTCAGCTGCTCCTGTTTTAAAGACCCCATCTGTTTTGGGCATGGAATGCTCGCCCCCAAACATTTCTCTCACATCCGCCGAGACGGCCCCCGAGTCTCCGCTCAACATTGTTGAGTAAATAACGGGATTCTTCTGCCCCTGCGTCATGACAGGACAGAGAAGGATCCCACTCGCGTGATAACAGTCATTCTCATTCCCATCCCCCCCCCCCCCCCCCCCCGCCTTCTTTTTCCGAATGATGCAACGGCATTCAAGTAGCAGGTGGGAAGTCTATCAGTAACAGAAAGACTGTATCTCTCTTCCTGATGTTCAGGTTAACTAGAACAGCTGTGCCCTTTTTTACCAACTAAAAGAGCCGCCCGCCTTGGGGGTTACAATGCTAAGCTGCTATTTACACACAACGACCACTAGTTGGCCGCTTGTAAATTAGCCTGCTTCCTACACAGAAGAAAAACTGCAAAATAGCTTTATATTTAGCTTATCCTGATGTGATTTTGAAAATGTAAGGATACTGGGTGGTAGAACACACATATCTTGGAAAAGTCTTGAAAGGAGGGTCCTGAAATTTGATTGAGTGCAATATAACATTTTTCTTTACTCACAAGCCTCACGACTGTTCTAGTGTTACGGTTGTTCTCTGACCAATATCAAACATGGTAACCTTTGAAAAGCGGGGCTCTGATTCCCCTAAACTGAACAAGTCATGGTGTCATGGTGAAGAGAACAACATGACTAGAAAGGAAAGTAACGTTTTTCCACATAGGCCTACCTCCCGTGTTCCAGAACAGAAATCATCCCTGTGTACAGGAGGCGCTAAATGAACGGTGATCGGTGCCTCGTTGGTCATCAGTAACATGATAGTGACAGATGATAGATGATATAAAAAAGGAGGAGAGGAATAGCCTACTGTGTGAGACAGCATGTCTAACGTTGTCCTGGTGTCAGTGTGCTAAGTCACTAAAAACATGTCAGCTGCCCCTATCATCATCATCATCATCAACCATTTAGTGTCCTACTTCAACATGGTGAAACTAGGGCAATGGTAGGTGAGGCAGTGCTAATGCTATAGCATGTGTGTGTTGTGTGTGTGTGTGTGTGTGCGTGTGTGTGTGTGTGTGTGTGTGTGTGTAGGGATGGGAATTGTTGAATTGTTATTGATACAGAATCCATTATTGATTCTGCTTATCGGTTCGATTCTTTATCGATTCCCTTATCGGTTCCTGATCAATTTTCTGTGTGGAAAAAAAGTAGGCGTGTGTGTATGCACTGATTCCTGAACTTTAACCCCTGGGTGTGTCTTTAACCCCAGTATGTGATTGTATGTGTGCTGAGACACCCTCCTTCTCTCCTCCTCTCCATCGCAGATACAACATGTTCATCATCATGTATCCTCTCGGAGTGGCCGGGGAACTCATGACCATCTACGCTGCTCTGCCCTACGTCCGCCGCTCTGGAATGTTCTCCGTCAGGCTCCCCAACAAATATAACGTCTCCTTCGACTACTACATCTGCCTCATCATGGTCATGCTCTCCTACATCCCGTGTAAGGACCGACATCTTTATCTTCTCTTTGTTGGAATAATTACATATGTCACAGCAGCTGGTGAAACAAGGGAACAAGTCGGCAGCCGATTTAACTAAAAGTTCAGACTTTTATTCAGAAAAAAACGTAAATGCATTTCAGCGTTTGTTGAAAATCAACGACACACTCGCTAGTCAACTAGCACACACAGCTTGTTTTGTGAGCCAGCTAACAATGTAAAGTAGTGTTCTAGTTAACTAGGTAGTAGTGGGGATTACCCACCGAATCTATTGCGTTGCACTGTTTTGGCTTGACTAGCGAGTGTGTCATTGATTTTCAACAACGTTGACATTTATTTTTTTAAATGACAGAATAAAAGTCTGAACGGTTTGATTGGTTGGCGACTTGTTCCCGCTTTCATCAGCTTCTGTCACATACCGACTTGAACGGTTTAGACACACAGTGGGGTAAAACTGATCTCTCTTTCTCTCTCTTTCTTCCTCAGTGTTCCCCCAGCTCTACTTCCACATGCTCCACCAGAGGAGAAAGGTGCTTCACGGGGAGATCACAGTGGAAAAGGACGAGTAGCAGCGCCTCACAGCCCGCCAGGCTTCGGTTCGGGACAGCCAGCACCTCCCTGCACAGCCCGTCCCCCCCGTCCCCCGTCCCCACCACCACCAAAAGCCCCTCCCCCACCTCCTGCCCCGTGTCTCAACACCCAACTCATATTCCGGTACACAGCCATCTTGCTCCTCCACACTGCACCCCAAGGGACTGGGAGAGCCAGACTACCAACCTACCACACACTTGGAATAAACACACCCCACAGTACATCAACAACCACGGAAAACAGGATTAAGCATCACCAGAATAACCAACAGGAAATGAATACAGGAAACAGCCAGAAAAAAATAAATAACTTACCATCAACCCTCCAGAATCATTATCACCCGATAAGAATAACCCTGCTGCACCAGAATCATCGCCACGAAAACAGGCATTCATTCATTGCCATAATGTGTTAACGTAACAGGAATAATCACCTTCTTAATCATCACGGTGGATTAAGGGATACTTAATAACAGTATAGACGGATGAATTATAGTTGAACTGGAGCCTAATGCTGTGCATGTATCAGTGTGGGTTTCCAGCGTCTACTCACTGTCCCTGCCCCCATTGCAGTGCAGTTAGTTCCCCAGAGCTCTGAGTCCATGTGTCTGTATGGGTTCACCAGCCACATTTAAGACCTTTTTGGACCTTTTTTAGACCTCTTTGAATATAATTTTAGACCTAATCGCGACACCATATGATAGCTTTTTGTCATCCTCGAGGTGATGACATTAGGGATTTCACTGCCATACAGACAAAAAAGGAAGCGAATTTGCATTTTTTGGGTTCCAGCTTGATTAATTTCCACGTAAATAGACGTGGTCAGACTGATTTCCTTGCAGGATCTTATTTTTAAGACCTAGCACCTCATTTTTAGACCGAATAACTGAAATGTAAGACCTTTTTAGGCCTTATGGATCGTATTTGCTGGATTTTAGACTTTAAGGCTTTTTAAGACCAGCGCGGGAACCCTGTGAAAGGAGGAGAGGAAAGATGACACTGTAGTCGTGTCCCCTGAGCGGTTTTTTCATTTTCCAAATTAGCAATTTATTTTTTAAGTGTTTTCCACCACAGTGATTTTATATACGTAAATAGCATGTGGCAACAATGAATAGACTTAAACAAGTTTAGACATTTACCTCGATAATAAACAGACATTTTGGGCAATATGCTGCTTCCTTGGTGTATGTGTGTTGTATCTTATTTGTAAACAATGCAATGTGAAACATCATTAATATTTTTGAGCACAGATATGACCAGTGTTGCCAGATTG
The DNA here is from genome assembly GCF_963989245.1 of Nansenia antarctica. Classification (NCBI taxonomy): domain Eukaryota; kingdom Metazoa; phylum Chordata; class Actinopteri; order Argentiniformes; family Microstomatidae; genus Nansenia; species Nansenia antarctica. Next base: position 28,462,790 of record NC_137683.1, on the reverse strand, counting down.
GGCTACTATTCCAGCCCAATTGGGCTACTTACGATCACACTGGGTGGTTTTTAGACTGTGATTAGGCTGGAAAACAATCCCATCCGGCAACACTGGATATGACATTCAAGGATGACTTAATTAACTCACTCATCACTCGGCTGGCAATATTAAACTATATGACTGGTTTTAATAGTAATATTATTCAGAACCTTTTCCGCTTTGCTCAGCTCGTATGTTGTCAATGTTGCTTTAATGTTTACCAAGAGTGCATCTTAAACAAGGTTCAATCTTTAAGAGAAAGCACTTGTTTATATGTGTAAAGCAACCTGGTAGGATTCAGTAGATAAGACAACACACACACGTAGAGATCGACTACTTCTAACCCCTCACAGTTTTCAGTAAATCACTGTTTTGTTTTGTTTTGTCAAATCTTTGTTCGAGAACTGGTGTCCTTGTCAGTAGTGAAGAGTTAGATTCCCTCTATTAAAGGTGCTACTGTGAGATCATTTCAATTCTTCTGTGCAGCTGAAGGGGAAATGGGGATTGGCTGAGATAGAAATGGAAAACAGAATGTGAAATGATTGAGGAAAAAATAATAATGTGTGTGACGACTTGAGGAATGTTAAATCTGTGCACTGCGGTACCCATCCCATTCTACAGTGTGTTCAAAGACTTCATCTTGCTTTGAATTGGGGCTGGATAAGAAAGAAAGAAAAGAACGAAGGAAACAATAAAAGTCAATGTCAAAAACCACTGGACTGTTATTTCCATAGCTACAGAACACAAATGTGACAAAATTAAGATCAGAGAACAAATCAAAAAGAATAAAGAATACATTTTATGAGGTCATAATGCTAGTGGAGTAAGGTGATAGACAGTAATGTATATGTATGTTTATTTTAAGAATTAAAGATTTGATTAACCCTAAATGTAGAACTCTAGAACTCTCCATCCACAACACTCTAGAATGTCAACGTTTATCTGCAGAGGTCCAGTGTCTCTCCAGAGATGCGTACTCAACTCAGTGTGTCTTGAGTCGATGAAGCTTTGAGGATATAGCACTGTGAGTAGACTGGATTAGAGATGGAATCAACGTGCTGCCCCCAAAAAGGCACGTTACTAAATGAAGAGGCATACCCGTTGGTCAGGGTTCGTACAAGTTTCAACGAGTCAAATTTAAGACCTTTTTTAGACCTCTTTGAATATAAATTTTAGACTTATTCGCGACACCATACAATAGCTTTTTGTCATCCTCGAGGTGATGAAATTAGGGATTTCACTGCCATACAGACAAAAAAGGAAGCGATTTGGCATTTTTTTGGTTCCAGCTTGATGCATTTCCGTGTAAATAGATGTGGTCGGACTGATTTCCTTGCAGGATCTAATTTTTAAGACCTAGCACCTCATTTTTAGACTGACATTTGAGACCTTTTTAGGCCTTGTAAATTGGATTGCTGTATTTTAGACTTTAAGGCTTTTTAAGATCAGCGCGGGAACCCTGATAATACAATAATAAGACATATTCAAACACAAATCAACTCTTGTATTTAAATCATTTTATTCTTGAGTGTTTTATTTGTCATGGGGGTATGGGGTGATTCGTTGTTCTTGGCAATTGTGGTGGTGTAAACAGGGCAAGGAGCGAGTATCTAAACCAGGAAGTGAATTCCCTGAGTGCAGTAAGATGGCATGGATAGTTTTGATGTTATCAGATAAGATCCACAGTCTTGCCACACTATTAAAAGTACATAAAATATAATATAGGCCCCATAATCATACATAAAACATTTTACATACAAAAATACTAAAATGTAAACTTGCAGTCTTGACTTACAACCAAGCAGGTTTTTTTTCTGACGGTTATATGTAAATACTTAATGTATTCAGATTCATGTATATGATATAATAGCTATACTGTATATAGCCAGACAGTTCTTTTTGGGAAGCAAGTTCCTCAAGGATTAGCATATCAGCGGCATTTTTTGCGTTCATTTTTTGCGCATCATCATTTGTGCACCTCACGTAACAAACATGTAACTACTTTCAGCTGTGAAAGGCACTAAGGTGAGTCCCTTTGGTATGGATAGAATTCATTCTTTCTACATTGAAATCAATCGATCGAACAAAATTGCAATATGAAAATATACATTCTTATAATCAGTTATAAGGGGACTACAGTCATAACAAAAACAGCATTATTAAAAACATTAAGATGGAAAAATAATGGAGTCAATACATTTTTGGTCAGAAATGAAATACTACCGATCATCTCAACTCTTTGATTGTCTGCTGGGATTGCACGTTTTGCTGGAAAGAAGAGTGGTCTTGATGTCCCTTTGGAAGAGAACTGAAGCAGGCCATTGGTGGGAAGAGCCCAGTTTATACAGCCATAGCCTCCGTTGGAGGATTGTGCAGTTTGTCCCTCGTCTCTCTCCTTAGGGAATGTCCTCCCCATGCAAGGAGCCAGTGGGGCTAGTGACACTTGTGGGTGGAGTCTCGTTGCTCACCACACCCTGTCTGACTCAACCATGCCTCTACCCTCCCAGAGAGGGGTGCTATAATGGCGCTTTCGCTGCAACAAAAGATATGACGATTATCAATCCCAAGTGTTAACAGTATCAAATGCCTGCAATATTGTTAAACATGATTGAGAAGGAAAAGGATAGAGAGATATACAGGCAGGTAAACAGACAGACAGACAGACAGACAGACAGACAGACAGACAGACTGACAAGACCGACAGACAGACTGACCGACAGACAGACAGACAGGTAGTCAGACAGACAGACAGACCGACAAGACAGACAGACAGACAGACAGACATGCATGCAGACAGACAGACAGACAGGTAGTCAGACAGACAGACAGCCAGACAGACCGACAAGACAGACAGACAGACAGACAGACAGACAGACAGACAGACAGGCAGTCAGCCAGACAGCCAGCCAACCAGCCAGCCAGATAGACAGAGAGACAGACAGGTAGTCAGACAGACAGACAGCCAGCCAGACAGACAGACAGACAGACCGACAAGACAGATAGACAGACAGAGAGACCGACCGACAGACAGACCGACCTACAGACCAACAAGACCGACAGACCGGCAGACCGGCAGAGACAGACAGACAGAGACAGACAAAACAGATACTCACAGCTCTCCATGTCTTTCTCACAAATGTAGCTGATGAGATCTTCACAGAAGAAATCGTTCCACAGTCCGTCGCGGATGAGCCCGGCGCAGTCCTCCCCTCTCTCATGCCCGTGACTCCAGTTGTCCGGCTGGCCAGGCTTCCACTTCCTACACATGACCAACAGATGGCACTCACACACTTAAAACGTCACCATGACCAAAGCCTCATGTCAGTGAATAACATATATATATATATAATATTGAGTAGAGGAGGATAATATTGGCATAAAAAGACAAGAGTAAGATGTGTACTAAAATCCTGGAACAGTTATGTACTGCTCCTCCTGAGACATCTACTACCCCCCAGCACTGCGTCTCCTGAGACATCTACTACCCCCCAGCACTGTGTCTCCTGAGACATCTACCCCCCCCAGCACTGTGTCTCCTGAGACATCCACTACCCCCCCAGCACTGTGTCTCCTGAGACATCTACTACCCCCCAGCACTGCGTCTCCTGAGACATCTACTACCCCCCAGCACTGTGTCTCCTGAGACATCTACCCCCCCCAGCACTGTGTCTCCTGAGCCGCACCCCGCCTCTGGAACTCTCTCCCTCAACCACTCAGAGACTCACCCTCACTCCTCACTTTTAAATCCCACCTCAAAACCTACCTGTTCTCCCATGCCTACAGCCTCCCCTACCCCTAGCCATCTCCCCCATCCCTGCCACCCCCGCCCCCCCTGGTCATGCATACAACCTCCCCTACCCCTAACCATCTCCCCTAACCCTACCACCCCCCCTCTCCCCCTGGACATGCATACAACCTCCCCTACCCCTACCCATCTCCCCTAACCCTGCCACCCCCCTCCCCCCATGGACATGCATACAACCTCCCCTTCCCCGTTCGTTAACTCTGTGTTCTATGTGCTCATGTTATCTGTTGCTTGTTGTTTCGGTGTTTTCCGTTTTTCCCATATTGTCAGCGTCTTTGAGCCTCGGAAAAGCGCTCTATAAATCTAATGAATTATTATTATTATTATCTACTACCCCCCAGCACTGCGTCTCCTGAGACACCTGCTTCTCCCCTATACTGCGTCTGATAAGACTTCTACTGCCCCCCTTGTACTGCCCCCCTTGTCTCTCCAGTGACCCCCTTGTACTGTTTCTCCAGTGTCTATATACCTGTATATGTATATATGTTACGGTACATGTGGGAATACGGTACATGTGGGAAAACTAGGGTTAGGGTTAGGTGCTAGGGTTCTAGGGTTAAGGTTAGGGGTAGGGTTAGGGTTAGGGGTAGGGGTAGGGTTAGGATTAGACATGCCAGCATGTACCAAGTCACCCTAGCACCTAACCCTAACCCTAGTTTTCCCACATGTACCGTAACATATATATATATATATATATATATATATATATATATATATATATATATATATTTTAAAAATGTAAGAAAAAAACAACAACATTATGCCAAAAATGTAAATGTTATGCAGTAATGTACGGTTAGTATAGACCTGAATCTAAGTGTACCAGTACCAGTCAAAAGCTTGGACACACTTTCCCATTCAATTGAATGGGGGAAATGTGTCCGAACCTTAGACTGGTACAGTATGTTTCATGTGTTTGGACTCACGTGAAGGCAGGTTCTGACCCGTCCAACCAGCGCCAGTCGTTCTCTCCGGCCCGGTCGGTCAGACCCATCCAGAAGTACCCTCGGAAGTCCTCTGTGGTCTGCTTCCGTAGCCATCTCTGAGGTTTAACAAGAACCAAGAGAGACAAGTAAGTAAGTAAGTAAGTAAGTAAAACGTATTTCTATAGCACCTATCCCAGACCAGGGGTCACAAAGTGCTTTACATACAGTATATAAGATCATAATAAAAGAGCAGAGGTCATAGCAGGTTAAAATAGACAAAACAAGTGAAAATAAGAACAAGTAACAAACAACAAGTGTACAACAATATCAACAGGACACAGAAAGACAGGCTTTTGGGGTTAGCCAAAAGCCCGTCTATACAGGACAGTCTTTAGCTGTTTTTTAAACAACAACAAGCCCGTCATAACCACTGCCACGAAGCTATACAGTACAGTACATCACAAACAATGCCTTATACAGTATTCTGGTCTTCCAACAACATCACCCATAGGCCTGTAAATAGGCCCTTAAGGCAGCTTATGTTGTTAATGTAGTCATTCATCCATTTATAATAATAATAATAATAATAATAATAATAATAATGATAATAATAATAATAATAATACATTAGACTTATATAGCGCTTTTCTAGACACTCAAAGACGCTTTACAAACTGAAAAGATTGAGTAGTAACATAAAAAGAAACAAAAAAATAGATAGTATAGGGGTCTAATACATTTTTCTAAATGTCTAAATGTCTTTGTAGGACAATCTACTCTGTATACGGCAATTACACCTAGATTTCGGGCGGAGAAGCGGTGAACAAGCAACGCCAGCGTCCTCTCTCGGCCGGCATTTTTCTGAAAATTCGGATATTCAATTTGTATGAAGGTGGTTCTTACCTGTTCCTCCATATCGTTAATGATCACCAGGGTGGAACCATTGGCACCGCAGCTTTTGCTTGCATTGTCGAAGCTCTTCAGCTCTTCTAGTACAGAGAAATGGTAGCACTTGTCTCTGAAGCCCACCCACTCTGGAGGGCAACCTGGAACGAGGGATCATGTTCAACCATCAGCTCCACGCAGGTAACACGAGACTGAACACAATGGCTAGTTGGCTACACCATACAATATCACCCTCCTGAAAGACTCATAGATATTATATAGACAGATAGAGAGAGAGAGAGAGAGAGAGAGAGAGAGAGAGAGAGAGAGAGAGAGAGAGAGAGAGAGAGAGAGAGAGAGAGACAGACAGACAGACAGACAGACAGATATAGATAGATAGATAGAGATAGATAGATAGATAGATAGATAGATAGATAGATAGATAGATATATATATATATATATAGATAGATAGTTAGATCGATAGATATAGATAGATAGATAGATAGAGGTAGACAGACAGACAGACAGACAGACAGACAGATAGATAGAGTAGACAGACAGACAGACAGACAGACAGACAGACAGACAGACTAACAGACAGATAGATAGATAGATAGATAGATAGATAGATAGAGGTAGACAGACAGACAGACAGACAGACAGACAGACAGATAGATAGATAGATATAGGTTCAAATATTGGCTACACTATACAATATCACCCTCCTGGAAGACTCATATATATATATAGAAAGATAGATAGATAGAAAGATAAATAGATAGACAGATAGATAGATGTACTATCTATCTATCTACTGCACTGTACACATTCGGCCAGTCTCACCTGGAGTCCACAGAGTAGGAGCAGGAGGCTCCTCACTGCGCAGGGCCTCAGGCCCCAGGGGGGCCACTGCTAGTAGTCGGCCGTTGAGTCCAGGTAAGCCGGGCGGTCCTGGAGCTCCCACAGGCCCCACCGGCCCCCTGGGTCCCAGCTCCCCGACCGGCCCCACCGGGCCCCTGACGCCCGCCGGCCCCTGCGGCCCCTGAGGGCCAGGCTGTCCGTCTCGGCCCGGCAGCCCGGCCAGGCCCGGCTCGCCCTTGGCCCCCGCGGGTCCCGCCCTGCCCCCCGACCCCCGGGAGCCCTTGGACCCCGGGCTTCCCCGTGAGCCGGGCTGACCTTTGAACCCCGGTAGTCCCGGCGGTCCGGGGGAACCCTTCTCCCCTCGGGGGCCCTGCACCCCCGGCCCGCCCTTGTCGCCCTTCTCCCCTTTCTGGCCCGGCCCTCCGGCGCCACCCTGGGGGCCTCTGTCTCCCCGCGAGCCTCTGGGACCGGGGGGGCCTGGGACACACAAACAACAAACACGTCGTTACAACGAGAGGAAACACTCTTCGCTACGTCACAAATGTGACACGTTCTAGTCTTTTGGTTGTCCGCATGTCGGCAACCGATCAAAATGTTCGGGCTTTTCCTTTTGAAACACGGAACTACGTTTCAACGTTGTTGAGAATCACGCAAACACAAACTCGCTAGTCAAGCTACAATACTGCAAGGCAATGGATTGGGTGAGTAATCCCCCCCACTGCTACCTAGTTAACTAGAACACGACTTTACATTGTTACCTAGTTAACTAGAACACTACTTTACATTGTTAGCAGGCTCACAAAACAAGCTGTGTTAGTTGACTAGCGATATGTCTTTGATTTTCAACAATGCGGAAATGTATTCACATTTTTCGAAAGAAAAGTCTGATCATTACATTGGATCCCGACATGCAGACCAAATGATTAGACTTTGTCACAAATTACGGATACTGTCTTTAACACAACATATAGAGTCATCAAGTTAAACCGGTGGCTATTAGTAGATCAATAAACTGTTAGGGTCACATAGACCTCAGTAAACACTATGCCATGATAGATACATTTTCTTATTAAAAGAAGTAGAAGCCTCACACTCAAGTTCCAGATGCAACAAATTGTGGTTTAATAGGACAACGGTTTTGGCTGTAGCCTTTGTCAAGTCTTAAATACATACATACAGTGTAACACACACAATGTAAGAAAGCCATTAGCCTATCTGACTATATAATGGCTATCTTACATTGTGTGTGTTATACTCTGTGTGTGTATTTAAGACTTGACAAAGGCTACGGCCGAAACTGTTGTCCTATTAAACCACATTTTGTCGCGTCTGGAACTTGAGTGTGCGGCTTCTACTTCTTTTAATTGGATTTTGTTCCGTTGCCAGCGCCTCACTTACATTTTCTGCGGTGTGTGTGCGCTCTCTTATTTTCTATTTAGATACATTTTCCTAACATTATGACTAAACAGTGACTATATATAGGCCTCTTCCTCTTGTTTTTGGCCTAATTTTCCTAACATTATGGCTAAACAGTGACTATATTAGGCTTCTTTCCCAGGAGGACAGAGGGAGGACAGGAGGACAGACGTAGGAGGACAGAGGGATGAGGACAGGAGGACAGAGGTAGGAGGACAGAGGGATGAGGACAGAGGGAGGAGGACAGAGGGATGAGGACAGGAGGACAGAGGTAGGTTTCTGGCCTAACCCTGTAGGATGGTGAAGTTGGTGATGAGCTGCGAGTGCTTGCTGTCCACCATCTTCATCTCCTCCATGACGATGGAGAGGCTGGTGACCTCCTTGTCCAGCCGGGCCGTCAGCTCGTCCTGCTGGGACCTCAGCGCGCCCGCGTCCGCCCTCACGTCCGCCACCGTGGCGTTGAGGCCCAGCAGGAAGTCCGAGTGGCGCCCCACCGTCTCGGCGCAGTTGCGCAGGTCGTTCAGGTTGAGGTTGATGGCGCCCAGCAGCTGCGTGGTGAAGCTGATGTTGCCCGTCACGCGGTTGATGCTCTCCTCCGCCTGGTCCAGCCGCACCTCCAGCCGGTCGAACCTGCCGGACGTGAGGTTGTCGTGGTCCCGCTGCAGGTCCATCAGCTCCCGCAGGTTCTGGTCGTGCCCTTCCGCCAGACCGCTGGTGTTCTGGAGCTGCCCCGCCAGCGAGGCCAGCTGCGACCCCACGTCCTCCAGGCTGTCGTTGTTGGCTTTAGCCAAGGCCGAGGCGTTGGACGCCAACCCCTGGAGGTTCTGCACCTTCTCCTTCAGCCAGTCCGTGTCGGAGCGAGTCTGCCGGCCCGCCTGGTCCAGGAGCTGGAAGTCTCCCCGCAGCTTCTGGATGGCCTGGCTGGTGCTGTCCACCGAGCGCTGCAAGGACGAGATCAGGCCCCGCTGCTGGGCCTGGGTGTTGTTGAGGCTGCCGATCCCCAGCAGGGCGCGGCTCTGGTCCCGCACCTGCTCCTGGAGCTCCGTCTGCAGGCGCGCCGTGTCCTCCTGCAGGCCCTCCATGGCGCCGCCGTAGTTGCGCAGGGTGCCGTTGACGGAGCGCAGCGTGGCCGTGTTGGCGTCCAGCACGCCCCGGAGGGAGACCTGGCCGGTCTGGGTGTCCAGGCCGGCGTCCTGCAGGCGGCCCAGGGCGGCGCGGTTGCTGCTGCTGCGCTCGGACACCTCGGAGAGCTGCCTCTGGAGGGCGCGGATGTTGTTCTTGAAGGCCTGCATCTCCGTGGTGGTGTTCTCCGACTTCTCCCCCGTCTGGTCGTCTGGAGAGAGAGGGAAAGAACTCGGGTGGTTTAACACTAGGACAGCCATGGGTGGGGTCGTTTGAGCCTGTGAGTGAATTTTTTTTTATATCTTTGCACTCGATCAAATTTCAGGATCGACGTTTTTTTCTTGACGTTTCCTCGATATGTGCGTTCTACCACCCAGTATTCTTACATTTTCAAAATCACATCAGGATAAGCTAGTATGAAGCTATTTTGCAGTTTTTCTGTGTTGGAAGCAGGCTAATTTACAAGCGGCCAACAGGTGGTCGTTGTGTGTAAATAGCAGCTTAGCATTGTAAAGTAGGTACCTTATAGTAGGTAAAAAGGCACGGCTGTTCTAGTAGTAATTTGGGATGATTTTGGGTGCAAATGCAGCTTTATCAAAAAAAAATTCATGCAACAGTCAAACACAATGTGTTTTTTGGAAAAGGAGTGAAACTCACCGAGCTTTTTCAAGTCCGTCTCCACAGCGTTGATCTTCCCCCCGTAGTTCTCCATCCCTTCAGACACATTGTCAACCTTCTGCACGACTGCAGCCCAAAGGAAACAGAGAAAACCAAGGTTAGTGAACCACACGAAAGAGGTCAACTCTATGCAGTACGTCGTTGAGAGTGGAATCCTAACTCGAGATAAATGATGGGAAATGGGGAAATGTACTGGGATGTGATGATTCAATGGATACGTGCAGATCGGGCGCGGCTGTGGCGCAGCAGGTAGAGCCGGTGTCTAATGATCGCAAGGTCAGCAGATCAGGCATCGAGGTGATCACATGTCAAGGGGTCCTTAGGGCAAGACACTGAACCCCAAATTGCTCCCAATGAGCAGGCCAGCGCCTTGCATGGTAGCTTACCGCCATTGGTGTGTGAATGTGTGTGTGAATGGGTGCAATGAGAGGCCGTTGTAAAGCGCTTTTGGAATAAGGCGCTATATAAGTCAGCCTATTTTACCATTTACCATCTCAAGCTAGGTTCCTCCATGTCTGGGACGGGAGAGAACCAGAACATTCTGCAAGCCCCGAGACATATAAAAGGGATCAGGAAGGAAGCCTATGGACCCCCACTCACAGACCCTATATAAGACGCCTGCGGTCGCTAGCGGTTATGTAATAACGGTCGTCTCAGCTGTAGCAAGGCTCTAGGATTAGGGGAAACTGTCCAGGCTAGCATCAGGCAGTAACATATGGACGCACCAAAGACTGGGGGTCGTATTACAGAGACACTGAGACAGACACTGATGTTTGACGAGACTAGCAGTTCTACACAACACAGGAGGGTGTGTGTGGGTGGTCGTGGTCAGAGAGAGCAGGGGGCTGGGGGAGGGGAGGGGAGGGGAGGGGGGGAATCTGAGAGACACTGAGGGGGGACCCTGGGGGACAGGAAGTGACCTGGGGGCGGGGGGAGGGGGGCGTGTGTGGGGGGGAGGGGGTCCTCACTAAACAAGGGGATCAAAGGGAACCCATAGGAGACAGACGCTGTCGCCGTGGGCGACGGGACCCTTCATTTCCTCTGGAATGTTCTGGAATGTTGTCTGGGATTCCACGGAATCATCCCGACAGCACTTCCAGAGGGGCTGGCGACCCTAACCAGGGGACCACAGGGGTTCCCCACCCCAGACCACAGGGGCTTCTCCGGAGCGCTGAAAACTGGCACCCCGGCTGTTATTCCTCCGGTTAAGGAAAATGGGGTTAAAAAGACCCCCCCCGCCCCACCCAGTGTGACCTCTAGAAGGGTCTTTCTTTTTTTATATTCTGGATTTGATTGTATTTCATTCTGCTGGACCACCAGGAGCCAAATCGTCATAGGGACATTCATTGAGGTGGCGATCCGCCCCCACTCAAACACAGACACACACACACACATCTACGCTACATGGATACACACAGTCAGACAGATGGACGCATGCCGCACACACACATGCACGCGCACACACGGACACACACATACACACTCACACACACACGCACAGACACACACACACACACACACACACACACACACAGACACACAGACACACAGACACACACTCACACACTCACTCACTCACACACGCACACACAGGCACATGGACACACACACACACACACACACACACAAATAATTCCCATCCCTCGGCTTGGGGGAGCACTAGAGGGGCCATGATAGATCCAGCTGTGATAGCTGTGGGTGTCTCTGTGGTTAATTGTAAAGTATGTGCTCACTCTTAATGTCGTTGTTTATGTACATTACAATGTCATGTGTTATTGCATAGTGGGGTCGCAGTAAAGAAAGACAATCATAAACATGAAGGCATGTGTTGCTATGCCCATACTGGAAAACAACATATAACACAATAATACGATAAAGAAAAACATCATCGCAATTGACTCGTCCAGACGCCCCCACATCAATCTGGAAGAGGCCTGTGTAATTAAAGAATCAAACAATCGGAGATACAGATTCTAAATTACAATGACAGACAACACGGACGGGAACTGTTTGGTAATTAGAGCCGGAGAGAGAGAGAGAGAGAGAGAGAGAGGGAGAGAGGGAGAGAGAGAGAGAGACAGTGAGAGAGAGAGAGAGAGAGAGAGAGAGAGAGAGAGGGACAGAGAGAGAGGCAGAGAGAGAGAGAGGGGGACAGAGAGAGAGGCAGAGAGAGAGAGAGGGACATAGAGAGAGAGGCAGAGAGAGAGAGGCAGAGAGAGAGAGGGACAGAGAGAGAGAGAGACAGCGAGAGACAGAGAGAGAGAGGCAGAGAGAGAGAGAGAGAGAGGGAGAGAGGCAGAGAGAGAGAGAGAGAGGCAGAGAGAGAGAGAGAGAGAGAGAGAGAGAGAGAGGCAGAGAGAGAGAGAGAGAGAGCGCCATAACAACAAGGTCAACTTCCAGACCGCAGAGTCTGACTGTACTCTCCTCATGGTCAACACACAATGGAGAAAAACCAGAATGCCTCTCTCCGAAAATAGAAACCCCAGATGTTCACGCAAGCTTCTAATGACTTGCATGTGTTGCAAGTCAGTCAGTCAGTCGATCGTACCCGAAGCTAGAACGGACTGATTCCGTGGGGGGAATTCACAACACAAGCCTAAAAAGTTGCACGAATCCCTGAATTTACTCGACAATTCGATCCCTAGGACTGTTTCAGAGTGAGTGACCTATCGAAATGTTATGCGATGCAATGCTATGACTTATCTAAAGTGTTACATTCAAAAAGCACCACTCCCACCTGATAGTATTGACGACTGACAGACATGAGGAGCCTCCGAGTCTCGTAAGGGTGTTGAGTGCGTGGAACTCAGGAGTAAATGATTCCACATGTTGAGAAAAATGCTTACTACTACATACACCCAACCTGTAATTCTCCCCGAATCCCACTCCTTTCCAGTACAGGAAACAAGACATCAAAACAGAAAAAACGAAACCCTCCACCACTCCTCGTCTTGAGACTTGAAATAAATCATATAATCGTGATGGAGAAAAATGGCTTTGTAATGTTTTTGGTGAACTCAAGTTGCCACTATGGGAAAGAAACAGATTTGTCATTAATAGTCGATTAGTATAGTAGTCAGTTGGATGTCGGGGTCAATATAGCGGACCCTTGTACTATGTTTCACATTTTCACCCTTTATGCAACCGCAAACTATTTTTTAAAAAAAAGGTACAAAAACAACAAAAACTGAATAGAGGAAAGGCATATAAACTCTAAAATCACTGTGGATTAAAAGAGCAGTGTTGTTGTGTGGAGACAGCAGTGAGGCCTTGGTCAGTCTGGTACGAAATGTTCCACTGCAAAATAAATTACCCACATTTCCAGACACTGTACACCGCAGAGCACAAAAGACGCTTTAAGACAAACACCTACGGTACATTGTCTCTCTCTCCAAGACCCACTTAACACACACACATACACTCACACTCATGCAAACACACACTCACTCACACACACACACACACACACACACACTCACACACACACACACACTCACACTCACGCAAACACTCACTCACTCACACACACACACACACACACACACACACACACAACACACACACACACACACACAGACAGGTCATCTTGTAGTGCGTCAGCTCTAGCACACACA